>NC_141546.1:93563750-93715000 GCF_021556685.1 Rattus norvegicus
GCATGTAGGCCTGTAGCTGTAGTCTCAGCTACTCTGGAGACTGTTCCAAGGGGACCAGTGCTGCCAGGAGTTCCTGGACAGCATAGGCAGACTCTGTACGTACATACATACATACATACATACATACATACATACATACATACACACTTCCATGCATACATAAATACATACATATTTCCATGCATACATACATACACACTTCCATGCATACATACATACATACATACTTCCATGCATACATACACACACATATATATACATAATACACATACATAGATACATACACATGCATTTGATTGTACATTTAATATGGTATGTTAATTATATTAAATTGTTATTCTGCTTCATTCTGAGTCTCAAATTATGTTACATTTGCTTTTGAAAGAATTTTTTAGGTCAACGGTTTAAGGAAAGAATGAAAAAAGGAGGAGAAAGAAAAAAGAAGAGGAGGAAGAAGAAGATGCCGACACCAACGCTGACACCGATGCCACCACCATGCAAGTGGCACGTAGGCCAAGAGCTTTAGGACAGTCATAGTGTGCCAGGTCCATGGATCAGTCCACCATACACTGCACAGTAAGCACAGGCAAGTTGACAGGCACGAGTCTCACAAACTGTTTCTCCATTATGTCCCTTCACAATTTTTCTACCTTCCCAGTTTTAGCTGCTCTAATGTAAACAAGGCTTTAAATCTGTCACTGTCAAAGACGAGCCAAAGCTAGAATTCTGACTAAGCCAAACTAACAAGTTTCTTGCTGGGGACAGGCTGAATGACACCGGGCACAACAGAAGATAAATAACCTGTCAGACACCCAGGGTGACCAGACATGGAGGACAGGCAGGGGCCGGGGGTGTCATTCTTCATAAAGGGAATGGGGACTATTCTAATGAGAACTTAGGTAAGTGTGGGTGGAGCAGGCCTATAACCGTCACTAGGAGGTTGGGGAAGGAGAATCATGAATGTGAGACCAGCCTGGGCTGTAGAGTAAAACCCTGTCTCAAGACAAACAACAACCAAAGCTGAAACCTGCATGCACTCCAAAAGGAAGGGAACAGCTGAGCCTTGCTCAAGAGAATGCTCAAAGAGTGTGAACAGAGAGCTTGGTCAAGGAAAGAATTCACCATTACATCTCAACTAAATCCTAAATCGTGAGTGAGCTTCTCCTGCTGAAGTCTGGGACAGCTTACACACACACACACACACACACACACACACACACACACACAGAGAGAGAGAGAGAGAGAGAGAGAGAGAGAGAGAGAGAGAGACAGAGAGACAGAGAGACAGAGAGAGAGAGAGACAGAGACAGAGAGGGACAGATAGGGACAGAGAGGGACAGAGAAACAGAGGGACAGAGACTGAGAGAGACAGAGAAACAGACAGAGAGGGACAGAGAGAGAGGGAGAGAGAGAGACAGAGAGGGACAGATAGGGACAGAGAGGGACAGAGAAACAGAGGGACAGAGACTGAGAGAGACAGAGAAACAGACAGAGAGGGACAGAGAGAGAGGGAGAGAGACAGAGAGACAGAGGCGGGGGTGGTCGGTGATCAGCAAACCATAATGAATGTTTTGAAGCCCCAGTCTATTACTTGGAAGCCAGTCCTGTGCTCTTTGTCACCCTTCAGCCTGGCCAAGCTATCGAGGAAAGACATCACCACTCAGGGGGAAAGCAGCTCACTATAGTGGCCATACCTTACAGACTAGAGAACATGCAACGGGGAGGGAAGCAGAGGACAGCTGGCATCGCTGGCAACCTGCCTGCAATGCTGCCCTGGAGAGAGTCACAAGTGACACAGGTTAGCTTGGAGAAGACACGGGACAAGGAAAGGCCTGTGGTGGCAGATGCGCACTTCCAATGGCAGAGCCAATGGGCTCGGCACAGCCAAGGGCTCCTGAGATCCAAACACTTTGTCTTACACTTCCATCAACCCATTTTCAAAGCGGCGGCTGCTGATCAGCCTTAGTCTGGCTGTCTCCTTATCAAAACCTCACAAAAATTTAATTTTTACTCACAAGCCCTAAAGCTGTAAGTTTAATTGAATAAAATTTACAAACATTATTCAATGAGATAGAACAAATTTAGACTTTCCCCATTCAGTGGACCTCGACACCCAGCACGGTGGTTTTGCTTGACATGAGTTCAGAGCCCCTGGAAATCTACCTAATCCTGCTCTCTGGGCCTTGTGCCTAGTCACAGAAATGTGTTAGCCCATATCTGGAAAATTAATAAACCCCAGATGGGTTAAAAGACTAAGAGATACTTCTGACACCTTCCGCCATTAGCTGTATTGTAGCTGTCCTTGCAGCAGATAAAAGCCGGTGGTTATTAGCATGCAACAGGATAGCTCATATAAGATTAGTATAAGAATTAAATATAGGGAAGGTGAAAGCCTGTATCCATTGGTTTAATACAGACATTTCCCCAAACAGAATTGGAAGCTCACCCATTTTTCACCAAAACTGAAAAAGGAAAAAAAAAAAAGACATGATTTTTGAATGCTGAGATAAGACAAAGAGCATCAATGACTTCTCTACATGCCAACGTCACCAAGGAAGCCACACTTACACACCTCTCGCTGACAGAGAGAAAGGTATAAGCCGTGAGCTTTCTGGGATGAGATGTAATAGAAGCAGAGGCCTGATTTGCCTTGACCACCATACTTACAGGGAAGAATGGAGACCCATCCTCTCACCGTTGACTTTCATGGCACACCCATCTGTCACCCTTCTACTGAGATCAAGTCTTTTATCTTTGCTTTCCCGATTTTGTGTGTGTGTGTGTGTGTGTGTGTGTGTGTGTGTGTGTGTGTGAGCGCGTACCTGTGTATGGAGGTCAGAGGTAAAGTCAGTGTCCTCCCTGAGCCATGGTCTCTCAGTGATTCAACTACTAAACTGGCCAGCCACTGACCTCCTGGGATCCTCCCATCCCCCATCTTCCTCCCCTCCCCTCCCTCCAGGGCTAAGGTTACAAATGTAGCGGCCACACCCAGCTTTCAGGTGGGTGCTGGGAATCTGGTCTTCCTGCTTGTGCCACAGGTTCCTTACCTACTGAGCCATGGTCCCAGCCTATCTCTCCTCAGTTCTTTCTGCATATGAAAGGTATTAGCCCATAAGGAGCTGTGGGCTGTTGAAGTAACCAGAAAGTTCTGCCTCGTGGGTATGCAGTAGCTTTGGGTATTAACTGCTAAGGGAACTTCAGAGATGACTTCACACTTGAGGGGTCAGGGGGCTTTGTTTTGCTGGGGATCAAACCCAGGAACTATTTGGTGGGCAAGCCTTTTAACACTGAACTATATCCTCCTAGAAGCAGACAGAAGCTAAGTATAACTACCAAGCAGGTCGGAATGAATGAAAAATAATGTATGTATGTATGTTTGGATGGATGTATGGATGTATGATGGATGATGGACTATTGGAAACAGGCTATTGGAAAAAACAGGCTATTAGAAAAAGCCTTTTGAGACATCAATGTTTCTTCTTTTTTTCCATTTAGAAAACAACTCTCAAAAAAAAAAGCTTCTCTTCAGATGGATCTTTAAATAGAGGATCCATGTATCAACACTGGACAAGTTCATAAAGATGGGTCTTTTTATAACTGAACAGCTTGTAATATCCAGGTGGGTGGTTCCAAGAACTAGTGTCCAGCCTGCTGGCCCCTCATCAGGAAATGCAGAGCAGGAACACTGCGGTCCCTGGGCGATTGTGGACTTAGCTGAATTAACTAACTCAAAAAAAAGAGCCCATTAAATAAATAAAAGCATGACGCTTGTCTTTGTAGACAGAAAGCAGATGGAAACAATAGAAAGCATTGCTGATGCGCTTGTAAACAAATGGGTCTTCTGAATTCCATTCACAAAAGCTCACCAGACCTCCAGCTGTGAGGATGCCTGGGAACCCCCCCATGGTAGTCTTAAGTGTAGTCAACTCAAGACCAAAAGACAGAAGTGGGGTTTTTTTAAACTCTTCCAAATAAATTCATCTACAATGGAATTACTACTTAGGTCACAGAGGCATAGGTTCAAAAGGCCAAGTAGAAGGAAAAAGTCCGTATGTGTATGCACACGTTCACACATACACACACGCACATACACACATACATCATCAACATCATCACCGCCACCATCATCTAACCACTAAACAGGAACTGTCTCCAGTAAAGTCTCTCCAAGGGAACAGTGGAAGATCTAGGTCTATCTAGTTAGTTTCTAGAAAATGGCAGGCTAGTGAAATTTAATCATTTGTTGACGTTATAACTGGCTTCAGGGCAAGACTTGTTTCTGACAAGGAAGGAAAATTCCTTTGATTTAAAAACAAAAACCAACCAAACAGACTCCAAGGTCAACGCCTTACTACAGTGACAGAAGGATTCGAGTGAACGTTCAAGTGTCCACTGAGCATCTGCTACATGTACAAGGCAGGTACCAAATGCTGCCCATGATCTCAAGGGGCTGATACTCTGTGGAAGTAATTGACAGCTACAATAAAGAGATCTGAGTGTGATGGCAAGGGGTACAGGTCACACTGAGTTCAGGTACACAGGAATCACCCTCCTTACAATCTCCACAGATCTTGCCCTTGGGCCCTTGCAGGTCTACCTGTTAATCATGGCTGGGCAGATGGCTCGGTGGTTAAGAGTGAGTATCTGCTATTGTGGACGGTCTGGTCCATTCCAAGTACCTGCACAGTGGCTCACACTTGCCCGTACCTCCTGATCAGAACCAGCCGACACACTCACATGCACACACCACCCGCTACTCACACCTAATTCTCAAAATAAAAACAGGTATCATCTAAATCAACTCTGACATCACAGTCAACCTGTGCCCTGATTAATAGTTGGCTCTCCAGCCAGCACCCCCCCCATTCCAGTGTTCACACCTTCTATGCCAGTAGCTGTGTAATTAGCAGAACGACTGCACTGTGCCTGAAAAGCCTTTAGTTGATTCAGGCTAGAACAGAACGTACATCCCACCAGCTAGCACAGTCATTCAGGTCAGCAAAGCAAACACCAGCTGTACTCCAAGTGAGGTAAGACCATGACACGACTTCAAGTCAGCAGACCTCTGTCCTAACTCTGGGGAATCCATGGCTCGGGATGGGCTGTCTCCTCTCCTAAGGTCATCTGCTCTGTTCAGACAGTTCTTTCCTCTGTGCTGTCTTCTCCCTGTGTCTTGTCACCAGGTCAGCCATTCCTCTGCTCTGTGCTGTCTATGCCAGCAATTCTACACCTTCCTGACGCTGAGACTCTTTAATACAATTCCTTATGATGTGGTGACCTCCCAACTATAAAGTCACTCTGCTGCTACTTCATAACTGTAATTTTGCTACTGTTTTGAATCATAATGTGACTATCTGATGTGCAGCCCCACAGGGGTCACGACCCACAAGGTTGAAAGCTGCTGGTCTGTGCCCTGAAACTGCTTTGGTGTGCTGGTGTGATTTCATTTTCCTTTCTCCATAGACCACGGGCTCCTTGAGTTCAAGGACTGCTTTTTAATTATCTCCCCAGATGCAGCAAAGAATATGTCTGATGAATGAACTAAGAGAAGTACTAAATCCATTCTAGTTGGGAGTCTAATAAAAGAAATTATTGCCTATTAGGCTGGCAGAATACTACATTATAAAGATAAACTTGTGTTGGGTATGATAAAGAAATAATGTTATGATCTGGGTATAGCTCCCACACGTTTTTTATTATAAATAGGCCCCATCCCGTTGAATTATGCCAGCCACTGACGAGTGGCTTTAGAGCGGCCACTCGGCAGTTCGAAATCCATCTGGGGCACGAAGTGAGTTCAAGGGAGAACAAGATGGATCTCTAACAAGCTGATTAAACTTAAGGTCAGTTTTGATTGGACAAGTTCAGATGCAGCAGACCCTAGCGACAAGTGAGCAGAGGGTTGGTCACAGGAAAAGAAGGGACCGAAGCTGTGTCTTAGCCCAGACTCTAAGGAGATGTGTGATCTGGAGAAGATCTGGACAAGTCAGTGACTTGAGGCGCTCAGACTTTTCATCTGCAAAAATAATGATCTCCGAAGTGACTCCTGACTCTGAAGTGTAATTCTATGGAAGGGCTCTCAGCTATGGAAATTAGAGGGAGGTGGAATTTTAAGGATTTCTTAACTGCAAACTAAAGGGTAAGCCCTTTGTTAGGTTACTTCTATTTCAGTGTCTGCCAGGTTAGTGATGAAAGGAAAGAAATGGGAAATATAAAAGAAAAATCAGACCTCACTGACAAGGCTGATTCTGCACAAACTTCAGCAAGTGAGAAGCCCCTGAAGTAACTGCCCAGTGATGGCCAAACTGAAGCCTGCCTGAGAGCCTAGAGATTGGTGATGCAGACAATGACAACCAATCAGGAACTGCCAATGGGACATGGGTAGTGGGTATAAAGGGTGCTCCCAGAGAAGAAATAAACTTGCTGCCTCCTTCCCACCTGCTCCCCGAGTCTGGGCCTTTGATTCCACGCCACCTCACCCCAACCCCCAACACCTGTCCTTAGCTACAAAAAGCCCAGCCTGAAGGACACAATCTGCTTTCTCTTGAACTCTAGTCATGTGTTCCTGGTTCCTGTGGCCCAAACACGGTGCAGCCAGAACTTGGGACCTTGCCACCTCTCTGGCATGAAATAAAACTGCTCTAGATGCTGATGTCATCTAAATTCTCATTTTCCATTTCTTCCTACAAACTTACCTCTTCTATATTCTTAGTAACAGCACCAGGAACTTCCCAAGACTCTATTTCCTGATCCCGTAACACAGAGAGAGAGGAGCCTTAAGACTCACGAGGAGATGCGTAACAGATCAAGACAACCTCAGTCGTGTGCCCTAAACGGAGGACTAAACTGACAAATCCCAAAGACATCGAGAAACAAGTCCCAGGCTTGATTTCCAGCTGAGACATAGGGAGGCTCCCAACTGTGTGAAATTCCACGTTCCAGGGTGTCTGAGGGTTTTATTGTCGCGATGAGATACCCTGGCCAAGGCAACTCTTAAAAAGGAAAGCATTTAATTGGGGCTGGCTTGCAGTTCAGAGGTTTAGTCCATTGTCATCAGGGTGGGAAGCATGGTGGTGTGTGGGCTGGAGAGGCGGCTGAGTGAACTAAATCAGGACTGGCAGCAGAAGGAAGAGAGAGATGCCGGAGCCCAGTTGAGAATCTGAAACCTCAAAGCCCACCTCCAGTGACACATTTCCTCCACACCTACTCCGACAAGGCCACACCTCCTAATAGTGTCACTCCCTGTGATCAAACATTCAAACACAGGAGCCTATGGGGGCCATTCCTATTGAAGCCGAGGAAAACTGGGTATATGATGGCCTCTTCTGGCCTCTGCAGGCACCAAGCACACACGTGGTGCACAGACGTACATGGGGCAGACACCATACACTTAAAACAATAAAATAGTTTTGTAAAGGAGGAGGAGAAGGAGGGCAGAGGAGGAGGAGAAGGAGAAGGAAAAGAAGAAGGAGAAGGAGAAAGAAGAAGAAGACCAACACATTAAAGCAAAGAGATCGGCGTCATTGGCTACTTGGCCATTTCATGGGAAAATTATCCCAAAACATGGACAGAGTTGAGACCTGAGGCCACAGACAGACAGCAAAGGTGTATTGTTTTGTGCTGAGGGGGGCTACCGGGAGGTGAAAGGTGGGTGCTAAATGCTGTAGATAAGAACAAGCTAGAATCCCAGGTCCTGGGAGTGTCATGACTGTCATATAAGCACACACAAGCTCATTTTCCGCTAAGCCACCAGGCCATGCTACACACCCTTGCCCTTGGACAATGACACTGCTCACTGTGAAAGCAGCATTGAGACCAGTTATTTCATAGCCTATCTATAAAGTGGGGCTGTAAGGAAAAGCCATCAATAGATTAAATTTATCACCATATAAAATGTCACAGTGGACTCCTCGCTTCCCTTACAGGGGAGCACGAGTAAGTTGATCCCTTGAGTCATAGTGGAGCAAGGGCTACCTGCTAGGAGTATTCATTATTCTTAACCTGAAAACCGGAAGACACTAAAATATCAGAAAGAAGCCCTGGGTGTATGCAGCTGTCCTGGATCACAGATTTTTAAAAAAATAGGATAGTAATGAGAAACCAGACAGAGTTCATGTACAGCAAATACCCAGTTCAGTGTGTGAACATGACATAAACTGTCCTCAGATAAACAACACGACTTCAATTACGTCACACTGTAAAGGTCAAGGGTATAAAGCCACCTGAACAGCCAGCTTAGACACCATTTCTATCATCAAAGGGACAGGGTTGTAAAAGCAGTATTTTAAAAATAAAGCCAATGCCAAACCAAAATTAAGTCAAATGGCATTAACGTTCCTTTGTCCTAGCAAGAAATGAAATGGCTTTCCTTAGAGAGAGACCCTTTAATTCCAGCGGGCAAACGTTGCAATAAGCCCAAACAACACGTGGGAACACACGCTTCTTATACGAGCACACGGAATGTCTAGCAAAAGCCAAGCCCCGTCAGGGTTATTTACCTGCACTGAATAATCCATTACATTTGACTGTCAGATCTATGAACATCAAAATCCCCTGGTATTAATCCACTTGGCAACATCTATAGGACCAGGAAAAAAAAACGGGAAGAAATCTGGATTGTGTTACTTTATAAACTTTTCTCTAATCACTTGAGGTTGAAAAAACAAAAGGCGCTAATTTCAACTTTCGTTTCCTATCAGTACACACCACACAAGAGCTAGTGTTGGAGGGAGGCAAATAAGGAAGTGGGTTTTCTAACCGGTCTCTCTGTCGCCCTCTTCTGTTTAAGGGGAACAGGGAAGGCAGGCTCGCCCACAGTCAGAAACCTCTCCAAGCCAGGCTGAACGGAAGGCCAGATCCAGCCTGGCAGCTCAGCTTGAAAATTTCATTTCTCTCAGGGAGATGTTCATTTTGTAACTGAAATGAGTCCGCCTACGTTCTGAGATGTGAGTCCCGTTGTCAGGCTGCATAAGGCAAAGCTCCACTCCGGTCCCTTGCTTGACACTGCGGAGAATGGGGGCTGGCTGCAGCCATCCCCATGTCCACTCAGGAGTGACAGTAATGAGAAACACTGTAAAGACTTGCTCCTGGGATACAGCTCCCACTTGTCACCGAGGTGTGAGGCCCTGGGTTCCATCCCAGGAGGCCGGGATGGAGGGATGAGGGAGGGCAAGGGCGAGAGATTGTTGGGAGGAGGGAGGGGCCCTTTTATTGTGTATGCAGCCAGCAACTTCCTGACTTTTCCCCACTGAGAACATGAAATGTATGTGTATGTGTATGTGTATAATGTATATGTATGTGTATGTATATGTACACACACATTTTAAAGTCTTTATATCCCCCAAACAATGGCATGACATGGTTCCCCCCCCCCCCCCTCAGTGAGATGTGTGCACATTCTCTGACAGAGCTTCTCTCCTCTAAGAAGCTACGAGCTATCCATTGCAATACCAAGATGACTGGTGCAGTCCCAGATGACAAGTACTAAGAACCGTAACCCTGACATCTTCCAAACGAAAGGGGTTGTCAGGGATGAAATGCAGTATGTATAGGTGTGTGGGGGTCACCTGCCTGCCGCACAGTGACCTGAGTGAGCCCTGCAGCCATCACTGTGCCCTCTCAGGAGTGGCAGTAATGAGAGGCAGTGGGAGAACAATGCTGGGAGACAATGACTCAGAAGAGCTTGGCGTGCGTGCGTGCGTGCGTGCGTGCGTGCGTGCGTGCGTGCGTGCGTGCGTGCGTGCGTGCGTGCGTGCGTGCGTGCGTGCGTGCGTGCGTGCGGCGCGAGGTCCATCCCCAGCACCAATACCACAAGATGCAAAACAAAGGGACCTTGACTTCTGTGTCTGCTTATTTCGTGCTCCAGTCTCCAGCCCCAAAAATCTTACAAGCCCGGATTTGAGGGCATTCCCTAGTGATTCGGAATGTCGACTACTCTCCTTCATTTTCCCTTCTTCATTCAAAACTCAATGTTTTGAATCTTACATATTTACTAAACAGAAATGGTGTGAAGCTTTGGGGGAATTTGCTTTACTTCCTGGTTTTCCTCACAAAGATTAAATGGCTATTGCTCCATGAAGCCCCAAGTACCATACAGGACCACAGAGACAAAATTTGCATGCAAGTACAGCAAAGACAAAAGCCAACTTACCTTGGGGATCTCTGAGAATCGCCCACCCACTACCCCACTCCCATCGCTAGCCCCAGCAGGCAAAGCAAACAATTGCAGGTGCTGGCCAGGGGTCTACCTGAGTTGTACACAGCCCCTGGTGCCCCAGGCAACCCCCAAGTCAACATCTCCTACCTCAGCCTCTGGAGTGGAGGCTACAGGCATGACCACCATACCAGATCTCTGAGGACTTCTTTATTTTTGAGATTATAATACAATTAATCATTTCCCCCACTTCCCTTTCCTCCCTCCAACCCTCTCGCTACCCCTTCTTGCTCCTTTTCAAATTCATGGCCTCTTTTTCATTAATGGTTGTTCGTGTGTGTACTTACGTGTGTGTGTGTGTGTGTGTGTGTGTGTGTGTGTGTGTGTGTGTGTGTACATACATATAATCATGAGTATGTATTTATAAATATCTAAGTACAACCTGCTCAGTCTGCATAATGACACTTGCGTATTTTCAGGGCTAATGTGTATATTTTGGATAACTGAACCAGTGTGCTCCTTTCTGGGGAAGAACTCTTCCTTCCATTCTCCGAACCACAATGAACTGCACGATGCAATAACCCTAGGGGCGCAGAAGTGGCACGCATGTCCTGGCAGTAACCAAAAGGCCTTTGATGGGACTTAAGACCAACAAGAAGCAAATCATGTCTGGTACCCAGAACCTTGGCAACTACCCAGGGCTAGTGAAGCCATGGGTTTCGGAGGAGTACCCACAGCCATGATATTATTATACCAGCACAATCCCTAGCTCTCTTCTGAGAACTTTTAAAACATCTAGACAGTCCTGCGATGTTTCTCTTGTCTTCTTGTGTCAGAGTAAAAACTCTTAAGTTTGTGCCACTGCAGTTGAGACGTTCCTCTTGCAGCTAGCAAGCTGCAACCGTCACACCCGTGCAGCCATCACCCATCAAAAGTCCAAGCTGCCTTTTAGTCCCTTTTTCTGCCCCATGCTACAGGACTGTATTTGTTACTGTTCCATTGCTGTGAAAAGACACCATAGCCAAGGCAATGAAAGCATTTAACTGGAGATTTTCTTACATTGTCAGAGAGTGGGTCCATGAGGATCATGTCAGGGAGCATGACAACAGCCAGGCAGGCATGGTGCTGGAGGAAGAAGTGAAAGCTTACATCTCCATGAATTAGAAGCAGAGAGGGCGGGACTGGTCTGGGCCTGTAGGCTTTTGAAACCTCAACACCTACCCCAAGTAACACACCTTCCAATCTTCTTTTGTTTTTCTTTTTTTTTTTCCGGAGCTGGGGACCGAACCCAGGGCCTAGCAAGCACTCTACCACTGAGCTAAATCCTCAACCCCCCTTCCAATCTTCTTTTTTCTTTTCTTTTTTTTTTTTTTTTGAAGGTGGGGGAAACCTTTTTTTTTTTTTTATTAACTTCAGTATTTCTTATATACATTTCGAGTGTTATTCCCTTTCCCGGTTTCCAGGCAAACATCCCCCTCCCCCTCCCCTTCCTTATGGGTGTTCCCCTCCCCATCTTCCCCCCATTGCCGCCCTCCCCCCAACAGTCTAGTTCACTGGGGGTTCAGTCTTAGCAGGACCCAGGGCTTCCCCTTCCACTGGTGCTCTTACTAGGATATTCATTGCTACCTATGAGGTCAGAGTCCAGGGTCAGTCCATGTATAGTCTTTAGGTAGTGGCTTAGTCCCTGGAAGCTCTGGTTGCTTGGCATTGTTGTACATATAGGGTCTCGAGCCCCTTCAAGCTCTTCCAGTTCTTTCTCTGATTCCTTCAACGGGGGTCCTATTCTCAGTTCAGTGGTTTGCTGCTGGCATTCGCCTCTGTATTTGCTGTATTCTGGCTGTGTCTCTCAGGAGCAATCTACATCCGGCTCCTGTCGGCCTGCACTTCTTTGCTTCATCCATCTTGTCTAATTGGGTGGCTGTATATGTATGGGCCACATGTGGGGCAGGCTCTGAATGGGTGTTCGTTCAGTCTCTGTTTTAATCTTTGCCTCTCTATTCCCTGCCATGGGTATTCTTGTTCCCCTTTTAAAGGAGGAGTAAAGCATTCACATTTTGATCAGTCGTCTTGAGTTTCATTTGTTCTAGGCATCTAGGGTAATTCAAGCATTTGGGCTAATAGCCACTTATCAATGAGTGCATACCATGTGTGTTTTTCTGTGATTGGGTTACCTCACTCAGGATGATATTTTCCAGTTCCAACCATTTGCCTATGAATTTCATAAAGTCATTGTTTTTGATAGCTGAGTAATATTCCATTGTGTAGATCTACCACATTTTCTGTATCCATTCCTCTGTTGAAGTGCATCTGGGTTCTTTCCAGCTTCTGGCTATTATAAATAAGGCTGCGATGAACATAGTGGAGCACGTGTCTTTTTTATATGTTGGGGCATCTTTTGGGTATATGCCCAAGAAAGGTATAGCTGGATCCTCAGGCAGTTCAATGTCCAATTTTCTGAGGAACCTCCAGACTGATTTCCAGAATGGTTGTACCAGTTTGCAACCCCACCAACAATGGAGGAGTGTTCCTCTTTCTCCGCATCCTCTCCAGTATCTGCTATCACCTGAGTTTTTGATCTTAGCCATTCTCACTGGTGTGAGGTGAAATCTCAGGGTTGTTTTGATTTGCATTTCCCTTATGACTAAAGATGTTGAACATTTCTTTAGGTGTTTCTCAGCCATTCGGCATTCCTCAGCTGTGAATTCTTTGTTTAGCTCTGAACCCCATTTTTTAATAGGGTTATTTGTCTCCCTGCGGTCTAACTTCTTGAGTTCTTTGTATATTTTGGATATAAGGCCTCTATCTGTTGTAGGATTGGTAAAGATCTTTTCCCAATCTGTTGGTTGCCGTTTTGTCCTAACCACAGTGTCCTTTGCCTTACAGAAGCTTTGCAGTTTTATGAGATCCCATTTGTCGATTCTTGATCTTAGAGCATAAGCCATTGGTGTTTTGTTCAGGAAATTTTTTCCAGTGCCCATGTGTTCCAGATGCTTCCCTAGTTTTTCTTCTATGAGTTTGAGTGTATCTGGTTTGATGTGGAGGTCCTTGATCCACTTGGACTTAAGCTTTGTACAGGGTGATAAGCATGGATCGATCTGCATTCTTCTACATGTTGACCTCCAGTTGAACCAGCACCATTTGCTGAAAATGCTATCTTTTTCCATTGGATGGTTTTGGCTCCTTTGTCAAAAATCAAGTGACCATAGGTGTGTGGGTTCATTTCTGGGTCTTCAATTCTATTCCATTGGTCTATCTGTCTGTCTCTGTACCAATACCATGCAGTTTTTATCACTATTGCTCTGTAATACTGCTTGAGTTCAGGGATAGTGATTCCCCCTGAAGTCCTTTTATTGTTGAGGATAGTTTTAGCTATCCTGGGTTTTTTGTTATTCCAGATGAATTTGCAAATTGTTCTGTCTAACTCTTTGAAGAATTGGATTGGTATTTTGATGGGGATTGCATTGAATCTGTAGATTGCTTTTGGTAAAATGGCCATTTTTACTATATTAATCCTGCCAATCCATGAGCATGGGAGATCTTTCCATCTTCTGAGGTCTTCTTCAATTTCTTTCTTCAGAGTCTTGAAGTTCTTATTGTACAGATCTTTTACTTGCTTGGTTAAAGTCACACCGAGGTACTTTATATTATTTGGGTCTATTATGAAGGGTGTCGTTTCCCCAATTTCTTTCTCGGCTTGTTTCTCTTTTGTGTAGAAGAAGGCTACTGATTTATTTGAGTTAATTTTATACCCAGCCACTTTGCTGAAGTTGTTTATCAGCTTTAGTAGTTCTCTGGTGGAACTTTTGGGATCACTTAAATAAACTATCATATCATCTGGAAATAGTGATATTTTGACTTCTTCTTTTCCGATCTGTATCCTCTTGACCTCCTTTTGTTGTCTGATTGCTCTGGCTAGAACTTCAAGAACTATATTGAGTAAGTAGGGAGAGAGTGGGCAGCCTTGTCTAGTCCCTGATTTTAGTGGAATTGCTTCAAGTTTCTCTCCATTTAGTTTAATGTTAGCAACTGGTTTGCTGTATATGGCTGTTACTATGTTTAGGTATGGGCCTTGAATTCCTATTCTTTCCAGGACTTTTATCATGAAGGGGTGTTGAATTTTGTGAAATACTTTCTCAGCATCTAATGAAATGATCATGTGGTTTTGTTCTTTCAGTTTGTTTATACAATGGATCATGTTGATGGCTTTCCGTATATTAAACCATCCCTGCATGCCTGGGATGAAGCCTACTTGATCATGGTGGATGATTGTTTTGATGTGCTCTTGGATTCGGTTTGCAAGAATTTTATTGAGTATTTTTGCGTCGATATTCATAAGGGAAATTGGTCTGAAGTTCTCTTTCTTTGTTGGGTCTTTGTGTGGTTTAGGTATAAGAGTAATTGTGGCTTCGTAGAAGGTATTCGGTAGTGCTCCATCTGTTTCAATTTTGTGGAATAGTTTGGATAATATTGGTATGAGGTCTTCTATGAAGGTCTGATAGAATTCTGCACTAAACCCGTCTGGACCTGGGCTCTTTTTGGTTGGGAGACCTTTAATGACTGCTTCTATTTCCTTAGGAGTTATGGGGTTGTTTAACTGGTTTATCTGTTCCTGATTTAACTTCGGTACCTGGTATCTGTCTAGGAAATTGTCCATTTCCTGCAGATTTTCAAGTTTTGTTGAATATAGGGTTTCACAGTAAGATCTGATGATCTTTTGAATTTCCTCTGAATCTGTAGTTATGTCTCCCTTTTCATTTCTGATTTTGTTAATTTGGACACACTCTCTGTGTCCTCTCATTAGTCTGGCTAAGGGTTTATCTATCTTGTGGATTTTCTCAAAAAACCAACTTTTGGTTCTGTTGATTCTTTCTATGGTCCTTTTTGTTTCTACTTGGTTGATTTCAGCTCTGAGTTTGATTATTTCCTGCCTTCTATTCCTCCTGGGTGTATTTTCTTCTTTTTGTTCCAGAGCTTTTAGGTGTGCTGTCAAGCTGCTGACATATGCTCTTTCCTGTTTCTTTCTGCAGGCACTCAGCGCTATGAGTTTTCCTCTTAGCACAGCTTTCATTGTGTCCCATAAGTTTGGGTACGTTGTACCTTCATTTTCATTAAATTCTAAAAAGTCTTTAATTTCTTTCTTTATTTCTTCCTTGACCAGGTTATAATTGAGTAGAGCATTGTTCAATTTCCACATATATGTGGGCATTCTTCCCTTATTGTTATTGAAGACCAGTTTTAGGCCATGGTGGTCCGATAGCACGCATGGGATTATTTCTATCTTTCTGTACCTGTTGAGGCCCGGTTTTTGACCAATTATATGGTCAATTTTGGAGAAAGTACCATGAGGAGCTGAGAAGAAGGTATATCCTTTTGCTTTAGGATAGAATGTTCTATAAATATCTGTTAAGTCCATTTGGCTCATGACTTCTCTTAGTCTGTCTACGTCTCTGTTTAATTTCTGTTTCCATGATCTATCCATTGATGAGAGTGGGCTGTTGAAATCTCCTACTATTATTGTGTGAGGTGCAATGTGTGTTTTGAGCTTTAGTAAGATTTCTTTTACGTATGTAGGTGCCCTTGTATTTGGGGCATAGATATTTAGGATTGAGAGTTCATCTTGGTGGATTTTTCCTTTGATGAATATGAAGTGTCCTTCCTTATCTTTTTTGATGAATTTTAGTTGAAAATTGATTTTATTTGATATTAGAATGGCTACTCCAGCTTGCTTCTTCCGACCATTTGCTTGGAAAGTTGTTTTCCAGCCTTTCACTCTGAGGTAGTGTCTGTCTTTGTCTCTGAGGTGTGTTTCCTGTAGGCAGCAGAATGCAGGGTCCTCGTTGCGTATCCAGTTTGTTAATCTATGTCTTTTTATTGGGGAGTTGAGGCCATTGATGTTGAGAGATATTAAGGAATAGTGATTATTGCTTCCTGTTATATTCATATTTGGATATGAGGTTATGTTTGTGTGCTTTTCTTCTCTTTGTTTTGTTGCCAAGATGATTAGTTTCTTGCTTCTTCTAGGGTATAGCTTGCCTCCTTATGTTGGGCTTTACCATTTATTATCCTTTGTAGTGCTGGATTTGTAGAAGGATATTGTGTAAATTTGGTTTTGTCATGGAATATCTTGGTTTCTCCATCAATGTTAATTGAGAGTTTTGCAGGATACAGTAACCTGGGCTGGCATTTGTGTTCTCTTAGGGTCTGTATGACATCAGTCCAGGATCTTCTGGCCTTCATAGTTTCTGGCGAAAAGTCTGGTGTGATTCTGATAGGTCTGCCTTCATATGTTACTTGACCTTTTTCCCTTACTGCTTTTAATATTCTTTCTTTATTTTGTGCGTTTGGTGTTTTGACTATTATGTGACGGGAGGTGTTTCTTTTCTGGTCCAATCTATTTGGAGTTCTGTAGGCTTCCAATCTTCTTAAGGCCACACCTCCTAGTCTAACCCAGAACAGTTCCAGCAGAGAGCGACCTAAAATTCAAATATACCCTGAGGGGTGAGTATCATTCAAACCACCATCAGAGTTCCTTCTAAGTAATTTATTCTCTGTGTAAGGGAGGAAAACATGTCTCTCCTTTTAAGAACAATTAAAGATTTACATATTTATTCTATGTTTATGACGCTCTATCTGCATGTACAGCTACACGCCAGAAGAGGGCATCAGGATCCCATTACAGATGGTCATGAACCGCCAGGTGGCTGCTGGGAACTGAACTCAGGACCTCTGGAACAGTAGTCCATGCTCTTCACTGCAGAGCCATCTCTCCAGCCCCAATACTTCTGTTCTTAACTCCTCCTAAGTTCATGGCTGAGAACCTTAGCACAAAAGACCGAATAACCAGAGGAAAAGCATGTGAATTTACTTAAAGTCAATTTTACAGGGTGTTGGAACCTCCAGAAATAAAGGGGGAGTGAGTACATTTGCACTCAGGGTTGAAGAGCAGTGGGCAGGCGTATGGAAGTGTGAGTTACAGAGGGGCTGAGGTGCACTGTCGATAACGAAGGGGGAGTTAACAAGGCCTTTTTATAAAGATACTTCCCATCTCCCCATCTCCAAGGATAAGGGTGGTTCTCTCCAGCAGGTAGAAGGGGGCATCCCTGGAACGCAGGCTTCAGGGAAGAAGGGTAAGGCACTGAAGGCGTTCTTCCTGCTTCTGCTTTTTGCTCAAATGCTAAGACCCCCGTTGCCCCCAAACCCCATCACATATGACTGATATTCCAAATGTTCATAGATCAAGGTCTACTGACTCCAAGCTTCAGAGGAACCCATTACCACCCTACTATTTCCCAAGACCCAGCCCTGGACCCCAGGCTCCTCCCGTGCATGGTCTTTGGCAGCCATGTCTTCCTCGGCCTTGCTTTTCTCTCTCTTTCCACAGGAGCCACTCATGACTCTGCACATGGGTCTTTTCCCCAATTGTACACGTGCCCTCCTTTTATAATAGAGTAGTGTCTCGGGCAGAAGAGTATGGAGACTTCCTCTCTACACCCTTTGTACTTGGCACAGCTCCTAATGACCTTGTTCCGATGGCCCTGGTTTGATTTATAGATAATGCATCACAGGCCAGCAGCCAAGCTCAAATGGTTTCCCTCCCCAATCCACCACATTCTTCCCCCCGTGCCTCCAGTACAGCCTGTACATAACCAGTGAAGGATGTACTGGGGTTGGTTATTTACACATTGGATTCTCCTGCTACATCGTGAGGTCTAAAAGGGCAGGACCACCTATTACACAAGTCAGCACCTCCAGCATGGGGCCGTGTGCCTGACTTACAATACACGCTAAGTAAATATTTACTGAGTGTTGACTGAAGTCAGCAAGATGAAGGATGGCTTTCGTTAACCTTGCCGCTGCAGTGAAGCTACAAAAGGAGGAAGAGGAGGTCCTGTTCTTTGTGGGCTGGGTCCTGACTGAAAATGAGAGCTTTCAAGACAGAACATCATGTCATGTTAGCAATCGTTGCTCCCTTTATAGAATCTCCTTTCAATATTTGTAACACCACAGAGCAATCTTTTCTACGACAATTATCCTAATAGATGATTTTTCTTCTCCTGCGATTACTTTTTTGACGTGTGAACTAACTGTGCCACAACATAGGCCTATTTGGAAACCAGACAACGTCTGCAAACTAAGCCTGCCTCTCCCTCATGCTTTTTTTTGCATGGTTTTATTTAGGGATCTTTACTTTCTCTTTTTTTTTTAATTTTGAAATTCTTCCAATTTCAGCAGGGAAAGCTGCTTTTATAATTGTTTCTATTTTAATTATACTCTGGAAAATGAAAGAAATCTAAACTCATCAAAAATATGTCTGTCACCATAGATAGACACAAGCTCTTTGGTTTGGTTAATTTCTTTCTTTCTCATTGTGGGCCATTTTTTCCTATTATGTCCTACAATCAAAGGAAACTAATGCCAGGTCTTTTCAATACAATGATAAAGGCTTGTTCGACCATGCGGTGACCACAAAATGATTTTTGTAGGAAGTAAAAAAGAACATGTTTTGGAAACTGATCATCAAATGAACAATGAATGGTGCCATTCTGAGATTAGGAATGCCATCTTGGGGTGTCACCAAAACCAGGAATATCCCCACACAGCAAAGAGGGTTATTACTCAAGGATTGCAAGTCAAACAAAACACCACAGGCCAATTACAACTGCCCTTGTTCAGAAGAAAACACTAGCTAAGACCTTACCTCACATCACAGTAATGTGTCTAACCCCCAGGCACTAGAGTGGTATTGAAAATATTTTCATTTAAACGGGTGGGGGGGTTCCTTTTTATTATCTCAAAGTTAAAATACAGTATGTGTTGTGTGGGAAGTGCCTGGGAAGGGAAAAGAAACACAGAAAGGAAAGAGGGAATGAATGAAAAAGAAGCCCAACCCCTTGATCTCATGCGCACGCAGGTACATTTACAGGAGATGCCCCCGAAATCCTGAAAATGACTCTCCTGTGTTCAAATGATAAACTGTCAAGGCCTGAATACCCGTCACACTTCAAAGGTGAGTCACAAATTATTGGTCCTGTCGAGTGTTGGTGAAATAGCTCCAACTGATTAAAGACCAAGTCACACTCTGTCCTCAAGAACATGCCTTGCATATTTGGTAGTTCTTATTCTGAGTGGCTAGTTATTCAGATCAGCCAACTTTAGGAGGCCACTGAGACCTCAGTGACCAAATTCACAACGGAAGCAATGTAGTGACCAGGACAGGCGCAGGTAATGCCCTCACTAAGGACACAAAGCAAGTGTGGCCCCTGCTGCCCAGAAGGAAGCAGAGGCCAGGCACTGCCCTTTTCTTCTTTCTTGCCCGGATCTTCTAGGCTAAGAAAGAGGAAATCACTTAAACCATCTAGAGCTCAAAGCCACGGAAATCCAAAACTCTGAATGAGGACACCTGTCAGATAATTGAATCTGAATGTGTTCAAAGCGCTCCACAATTCCAGGGATTGCATGATACGGGCAGTTGATGACCTAAACAGAAGAGCCATCTCGTATGACAGCCTAAATCACGCTGCACTGTCCAATTATACTTCCCGAACGCTGCCAGCCCTTGGATCTCATCTTTACATTCTGTTCCTAATAAAACTGAAGCTATTAAAATCAAATTACGTGTTCGCATTACTTTATATAAAGTAATATGTTGAATCCAAAAGCAAGATTAAACCATTACAAAGGAATGTTACCCAAATACCCTAGGTTTTTTTTTTCATTTTTAGAATGCACAATTTTATATTAGAACATCAGAGTACTGGCACCCACAGCACAAGGCTAGTTCCCCACCTGCTCCCATGCCTTCTTCCTGTCCATGCTTTATGGGTGTCACCTGTCACGGCTGTCACTTGTCACTGTGGTCTCCTATCACTGCTGTCACCATCACTGCTGTCACCTGTCACTGTCACTGCCGTCCATTGTCACTGTGGTCACCTATCACTACTGTCACCTGTCAGTGCTGTCACCTGTCACTGCCATCACCTGTTACTGCTGTCACCTGTCACTGCTGTCACCTATAACTGCTGTCACCTGTCACCGTGGTCACCTGTCACTGTGGCCACCTGTCACTGTGGTCACCTGCCACTGTGGTCACCTGTCACTGCCGTCACCTGTCAGTGCTGTCACCTGTCACAGGCCATCACCTGTCACTGCGGTCACCTGTCACTGCAGTCACCTGTCACTGCAGTCACCTGCCATTGTGGTCACCTGTCACTGTAGTCACCTGTCACTGTGGTCTCATGTCACTGTGGTCACCTGTCACTGTGGTCTCCTGTCACTGTGGTCACCTGTCACTGTGGTCACCTGCCATTGTGGTCACCTGTCACTGTGGTCACCTGTCACTGTGGCCACCTGTCACTGTGGCCACCTGTCACTGCGGTCACCTGCCACTGCCGTCACCTGTCAGTGCTGTCACCTGTCACTGCCATCACCTGTCACTGTGGTCACCTGTCTCTGCAGTCACCTGTCACTGCGGTCACCTGTCACTGTGGTCACCTGTCACTGCAGTCACCTGCCATTGTGGTCACCTATCACTGTAGTCACCTGTCACTGTGGTCTCCTGTCCCTGTCATCATCTGTCACTGCTGTCTCCACCCTGCCATTCTATTCACATCATTTCTTTGCTTTTAAATATCTCCACTAAAGATCATTTTCAGAATAAAAGCCTTTTTTGATGTTACATAGACATGACCCTAGTGTTTACTGTACTGTGTGCACAGCCAGTACAAGCAAACACTGATAGATTATCCCATTGCCACCACCATGAAGCAACATCTAGCTTTTACAATGCAATAAACAGCATCTTTCAACTACCTTAGCTTATGTCCTGGTCTGAATACCATCACTAACCAGCTAGTGATCGGGGACAGTCACTTAACCTCCCCTCCCTAAAGCTGTTTTTCCATTCAGTAGAGGAATTTTCATCCCGTTGTATCTAAAAAGAAGCACCATTCATCGAGAACAGGCTACAGGTTTTTTGTTTGTTTGTTTGTTTGTTTTTTGTGTTTTTTTTGAGCTTAAAAGACAAAAGACTGATTCAACTGGACTAGTATGTAAAAATATGTTTTAAAACAGATTAAAATCTAAAACTGCCATCCAATAAGAAGAGGGCAGGAGAGAACAGACAGTTTCCACATATACATCAGTCAACTATAATGTTTAAAGTACTGTGATGGACCAAAATGGTTAAGATTCATCCTTTCTCTTTCTCTCTCTCTCTCTCTCTCTCTCTCTCTCTCTCTCTCTCTCTCTCTCTCTCTCTCTCTCCCCCCCGTATGTGTGTCTGTGTGTGCATGTGTCTGTTTTTATCTCTGTGTGTGTGTGTCTGTGTGTGTGTCTGTGTGTGTCTGTGTACGTGTCTGTCTATGTCTGTGTGTGTGTCTGTGTCTGTCTATGTCTGTGTGTGTGTCTGTGTCTGTGTGTGTCTGGGTGTGTGTGTGTGAGTCTGTGTGTCTGTGTCTGTGTGTGTATCTGTGTCATTCCGGATAGTACTTCTAGATTCTCAAAGACTTTGGAAAAAAATAACATTTCTTTTTAATTAAGCTCTTCACTATTAAATATGTAGCCTGTTAAAAATATAACAATTTTTTTTAAAAGACAGCTGAGCACAGTGGTGGATGACCGATGACCAAGGGGGAAAGACAAGCTTTGATGGAGTAGTGACATGTAATAAAAGGCATTTTAATACAGCTGAAGGGGGAATAAAAGAAAAGCAGCAGTGGTGAGAACAGCAGAGCTGTCTTCTCAGAAGAGGTGACAGGGATTGAGAGCAATAAACACTGGTACCTGTCAATAACATTTAGGTAACAACAGAGAAAACAGCCAGTCAACCCACACAGCAAAAGCAAATTCAACCACAAAACTTCTGCCCTCAGAGCAGTAGTAAGAAGCACAAGTTCCTACTGTAACCAGTTCATACTTAGCAGCCTTGGAGGAAACTGTAACCAAGATCTGTCTGAAGGGAGGGACTACGGAACTACCAGTTGTCACCATCTGGAAATCATTCCAATAAAACCCAGAAGTCATCAGGCACCTTCTGGAACTCTTCTTCAGACAAATACTTACAGAACTCCCAGGGCACCCCTTATTCAAGGTGTGGTGCCAAGCTGCTGTGACTTTCGGGTACTGCAGCATGGACAGGACCCCAGATAGGCGCCAGTACTATAGAAATTTTCACCAGTGGTTCACAGTGAGGACACATAGTGTTGGGGGTTCATTTGAATGTTGTCAATCATCATGAGGACATTTTGGCAGCTCTGCTATACAGGACAGACTGGGTTAAGAAAGAATCGTCCTACCTCCTGCAAGTCATTCAAACGTTCAACCAGAGTCTCTGGCCTCTGTGTGTGTGTGTGTGTGTGTGTGTGTGTGTGTGTGTGTGTGTGTGTGTGTGTCTGTGTCTGTGTCTGTGTGTCTGTGTCTGTGTCTGTGTGTGTGTGTCTGTGTGTGTTTATCTGTGTCTGTGTGTGTTTATCTGTGTATGTGTGTGTCTGTGTGTGTGTATATCTCTGTGTGTGTGTCTGTGTGTGTGTTTATCTGTGTATGTGTGTGTCTGTGTGTGTGTATCTGTGTATGTGTGTATATCTGTGTGTGTGTGTGTGTGTGTGTGTGTGTGTGTGTGTGTGTGTGTGTGCCTACAGCCTTTTCCATTTTACTTATAGACTAGTGAACTTCTTTCATGGTTTTATATATACTGGGTTTTTTTCCCAAAGAATGTAATTTTCTTAACTGAAGAAAAGATATATTTTGCATGGTATAGAACTGTGTGGAGAGTTGTTCGCCATGATGGAAAAGTTGTGTCCATAATTCATGATGTTTAAGCTACTAACACCTATACAACCTATACAACCTACACAACCTACATGCATAGATGTGACCTCTACGGTCATTCTGCGCGTTTACATGTATAGTTAGTTAGCACTTATGTCAAAGCTTCAAGTCTCAATACAAACTTTTGCCAACACTGATTTACTTACCATTAATCCAAAGCTGTTCATTAGGAGACAATCTACACAGCTGAGGGACCCGAACATCACACTGTACTCTGGAACACATACACTCAAACTTTCATACAATAAAATGTTTAAAATACCCTTTTCGCTTATGTTACAGTTGTGGCTTATCTAATCTTTAAAAACTGTGTCTAGAATTAAGATATCTACTATATTTCAGAAATAAAGGAGGCTCGAAAGACTAGATTATAAAGGAGGAGCAAGGAATTTACCAGGGTTGGCAACCACTCACCCCGGGGACATTAGAGAAACTGAATGCTCTCCAGTGTTCCCATAGAGAAAGGCAAAGTGTAAAGGCATGGACAAGAGGGAGATGGCAGGATTTTAAAAACAAATCCCCTGCTCGTGATCATGAGATGGAAATACCAGAAACTCTGAAAGGGTGGCTCTTTCCACTTTGGGTTACTGCTCTGTTACCGCAAAGGTTAACTAAAACTCTACTATGTCCCTTATCCACCTGAGTCAGCTGTCACCGCCTGCCTGAGCACCTGACTGGTTCTCTTTCACAGACAGGCTGAGAGCTTCTCTATCAGCTCCTACTGATGACCAGAGACTCTCAGAAATCCTGGGGCTTCACTGTGATGATCTGGTGTCAGAACAGGGAGTAGTAGACCAAAGATGATGGGAAAATCCTGAATCTACTGGAGGATCCCATTAACCGGTCTGTTCTGCTTTTAAAGAATCAGCTCTTGCGCTGCTATGATACTTAAACTCACTGCAGGGTAAAAACACAAAGAAGGAAGAAACAATGTAGCAAAAGTGCCCCGCCCAGGGCTTAGTATAATTGCTACTCTAAAGTATTAAGCATTCATCTGTTACTGAAGCGTTGCTATGCATGGTAAGAGTACAAATGTGTGTGCAAATTTGGTGGAGTTAATAACATCAAATGCCTCCAACTCTTTGTTGGAGGGTCCTGCTCATGAATCCTAAAGTAACTCGGGGCTTCAAATACAAGTCGCGTGACTCTGGCATTCTTCTTCCCCACAGACCTTAACTTTCCCACGTGTTACAGTTTCCTCGTTGATTATGACTACTGTCTCCTCTCACTAAGATATCATCCATTCTGGGGATTTAGCTCAGTGGTAGAGCGCTTACCTAGGAAGCGCAAGGCCCTGGGTTCGGTCCCCAGCTCCGAAAAAAAGAACCAAAAAAAAAAAAAAAAAAAAGATATCATCCATTAGAGGGCAACCTTTCAGGGACCACTCACAGGGTGCTTTCTCCAGGCCCAGGCACGTTGACAAGAATTTGCATACAGGATCTTAACTAACTCTTGTGATAGAAGTCTACAAGGTAAATGCATCAACCCACATCCTAGAGGTTTCGTCATAAACAAGTTGTGTGATACAGTGCAGCGGTGGGCCTGATGCCCACGCCAAGCTGTCTGACTGAAAACAATTGTTACCTCGCTGTCCTGAGATCTCTGTCTGTCTATCTTTGGGGGTAGGGGGAATCCCCGATTGTGGACCCTTTCCCTCCCAGTTGGGATCCTTAGCAAGATACATGACGATGTGTATTACAGTGGTAATGGGGGAAGGGCCAGTATGGAAAGCTTGTGTCTGAAGTTCTAAATCCACGGTAAGGTTTGGTGGGCACTTGAAACTTTACTCCTTTAAAACAAGACACACCTAAACACTGCAAGAGCAGAAAGGAATGGCTTCATCAAATACGGCAAAAATGGAATTGTAAGCACAAAGCAGTGTGCGTCTGCTCTCTGCCTTCCAGAGCGACACTGTATTTTCTCATTTGGGCAAACTGTCTTGGAGAGATGAACCTTTGACATTTCCGGCAATTTCCCTGCAGCTCAGGGCACCGTCCGACTGCATGTTCATGGTTCAAAGGAGACCAAAGGGAGCAAAATCTTCAGTTATTATGTTTGCCGTTTAATCAAACCTGAATAAAGTGCTTGTGCGAGTAAGGCAAGCCGGGTGTGTCGAGGAACTCACTAGGGGATCCACGGAGAGGCTGCGGGGGTGAGGACTCATTGCCTCAGGTCACAGAGACCACTTGTGCATGAGGCCAAGGAGGTTCTAAAGAAATAGGCTTCTTTCTGAGCTTTAACAACTGAAAGAAGAGAGAGCAACTCCATTCGACATGGTGCTGGGTGCTGTAACAGCGTGTGCTAACCGGACTCTGGACCTAGGAAGACATGGCCCCCCCAAGGCTGGGCCTCCTCAGCATGCGTGCCCTTGGCTAAAGTACTTTGCACATCTTTTTTTTAAAAAGCTGTAGCAAGGCAGACAAAGGATGACAGCAGCATCCACTACTTAAAGTCAAGAAGAATAAAACTAGGGACCTCAAGTTCCAGAGTCACCTTGAAGCACAAAAGAGAAAAATTCCCAGGAAATAGTCTCAGTGCTGGCGTGTGCGCTTGGATAGTCACAGTCAGGTGACCTGTGGGCTGTTCAGTCCTTCTGGGACCACCGGATTTACCTGTCACAAATGGATACAGTGTCACTCCCATAGGTTCCAATTTAAGATTAAAGCTTCCACACTTCAGATTGAGACAAAATTATTGGCGACAGTACTCAGGCGTGCCTGACCTGTCGTAAGTCCCCAAGCCCCTGCACTTTCAGCATTATTAACAGTGTTAGAGCACTGTCCTCTCCTTTGGGCTCTGACATACACACATTGAACTTACCTTGCTCTCCCCAACCCCAAAAGCTAGCTTCAGATGCAACTCTGAGTGTCAGCCTGATGTTCAAATGTTCTGATTCAGTTTCTGTCCTTTGAAAATTAAAATTATATGACTCAAAGGAAACCACAAGCTAAATTTATGATTTAAAAGAAGTTAGCCGCCTTCAGTGAAATACGGACCATTTTTACTGTAATCACCAACTTTTAT
Source organism: Rattus norvegicus (assembly GCF_021556685.1). Classification (NCBI taxonomy): domain Eukaryota; kingdom Metazoa; phylum Chordata; class Mammalia; order Rodentia; family Muridae; genus Rattus; species Rattus norvegicus. The sequence goes on from NC_141546.1 coordinate 93,589,753, forward strand.
CTTCCCTTTACTATGGAATTCTACTTAACGGAAGATTTTAATCCCTTCCTAATCACAAGAAGAAATGCCTTCCCGATGGATCTGGCCTTTCTCTAAGAGTCCGATTTTGCATTTCATTTCCTCTGCCTGAACTACTCTGAGTTTCACAGTTAGGCTCCTCCCTTTCCTCCCAACTCTCCAATCCATCTTTCATACTATTACCAGAACAACCTTTTCTGTTCACTGATTCAACTGCTTAGAAGCTGTAAGCTGCCCTCTGTAAGCTGTGCCCACGATAAAGTCCACACTCAATACCACACCCACCAAGAAGCCCCACAGGCAAAGCTGCCTTATCTTCCCATGTAAAAGGAAGCCCAATACATCTGTGCTCCAGGGACTGGGAAAAGGCCTGCCCTTACCATGGGGCATGGGGAGATATCTCATCGGGCTTCCTCGGTGCCTCTATCTGTCTGCCTCTGGAATTTAAGTCTAGGATGACCTTGACACAACCTGCACACTCATGTTAGAATGCATTCCCTGTGTGTTCCCAGAACACATAGGTGATATCTTTTTTTTATATAAAGATTTATTTATTTCATGTATGTGATTACACTGTCACTGTCTTCAGGCACACCAGAAGAAGGCATCGGATCCCATTACAGATGGTTGTGAGCCACCATGTGGTTGCTGGGAATTGAACTCAGGACCTGTGGAAGAGCAGTCAGTGTTCTTAACCACTGAGCCATCTCTCCAGCCCGGGTGATATCTTTATTGGCAGAATATGCTCATCCTATGGCTGTGACCACTATAGGCCCTTGCCTCTCTTTTCCTCTCTTGCATGAGGTCGAGGCTCCTGTCCTATTTAACACCACATTAGCAGAGACTGCATCAAAGCCCAGGGAATGGTCATGCTCGGTGAACGCTTTCCGAATAAAAGGTGTGTACGGTGACACTGCTAACACCAAACCTGGAAATGGTCCCTTTCTGCTTTCAAGATTCTATTCTAGCCAGAAATAATGAAAGCTGGCTGAGACTGGAACCCTGGCATCACCAGGGATCCCTGGGGGCATGGACTCTCTCTCATTTGCTCTGGGAACAAGTGGAATGAAAGTCATCTAGAGAGAACCACTTCCTGCAAGCATGCGGTCATCCCTCATTCCCGGAACTGCTTGCACTAGGAGGAGGAGGAGGAGGCTAGCTGTGCCGGGAAGTCACTGCTCCTGAGGTTTAACCTATGGGCCCCAGGTAAGGTGTGGTGAAGGAGTGTGGGGGCAGGACAGGAGCCCCAAGTCCAGCCTCTGCTCTCCAGGGTAGGGTAGCACTGCTCAGCCCTTTGGAAGAAAGGTACCATGGGAGAGAGAGAAAAGTTTCTGCAGTGCATTTTCTGAGGGAGGTTTCCTGTATCAGAAATCATCACTGGGTATTTACATTTCTGGGCCACGTGCCCCACTGCCGGACATGGCTCTTCTGTGGGCTTGATTTGTGTGAACATGTGACACATGTGAATTAGGAATCAGAGAGGGTTCTGGTTAAAACCAGGGCTGCTCTGTATCTTCCTGTGGTCCTACCACAGGCTGTTGTTCACAGTGGCTGCTGACCAAGCCTGCTCTGCTCTAGCAATGGCCATGAAAGACTCTGCACTTCAATGATGTTGCAGGCAGAAAACTACATTTCAGCTTTAGATAGTGCTGATGACTTTATATCAAACTATTTCCTTCTTAACTATTCAGATTAGTCTTTACTGAGGTGAGTTTAACCTGTAATCACATGGTTTTCATAAGGAAAAGAAAATAATTAAATCTGACATCTCTCTCCCCTGGAATGAAAATTAACCAAAAATCAAGGCAGCACACATGCTAGTTTCAAAACTCACAGTAATAGAAAGTGTTACAGGACTGTCGAGGTAGCTTAAAGGGTAAATGTGGCAGCCTGCTACCACGCCTGACGACCTGAGTTCAAACCCATGACCCACATGGTAGGAGAGAACCAACTCCTGCAAGTTGTCCTCTGACCTCCACGTGCTCCCTGTACTGTGCACTCCTCCCGGAATCACAGACACACAAAACAAATCATTAAAATGTAAGGCTTAATGTAAAAACTATAGTTTACTCCCACATGCAAAGACAACTCTCAACCAAGCCTGTTTTCTCTAACCAAGCAGGAAGCACACTAGCATGATAGAGCATAATAGAAAACTTTAGGTAATGAGTGCCCCCCGCTCCAACAAAATAAAATTGGAAAATATCTACAGGCCCCCTTCCTACCTGTGCCAGCAAAGACTGAAGGAGTGTTGGAGGAGCCCTCACTGCCCAGACTTCCTTGCAGGAGCTCAAAAGGGAGCCCAGGTATGAATCCAAGCTGACTGACAAAGACAACTGCTCTCTCAACAATGAGGACCACATGGGAAACTGGACCTCCATTCCCGCCCTGTAGCCATGGGGTAAGGGCTCTGCTCTATCAATAACATACTACACGCTCCACTTGATAGCCGTGGAAGCAATGTAGACATGGTAACAGCGCATCCTCACCTCCTCACTTGGAGAACATCAGCAGAGCCCGAAGGCAGCCTGAACTTCACCCCCACCAGAAAGTAGACGGGTGCTCAAAGTCAGCACAGAGCTTGAATTCCACCTACGTCCAGGATGGCAGCCGGTGGCTCCTTCCTTCTCCACAGGCATAGTGTTAGAGGAAGTCCACTAACAGTGCATTTATATGATGTCTGACATCTCATAATACCTTCTACGTCCAGGAGGCAGCTGGAAACGCTCATGCTAAAATCCAAGGGTACGTCAACTTAACCAACACAAGCTAACAAACAGACCAAGCTGAGGTAAATCAAGTGCTGCCATTATCTGACAAGACTGTTGAAGCTGGCATTACACAAATGATTTTGACAAAAGACGGGCAAAGTAAGTTAAAAAACCTGTCCAAAGCCACAAACAAAGCTGCTTACTTTAAACTGAACGCTCTGAAAACAGAGGAGCAGGGGAGAATGATATACTATAAATATATCTTTCCAGAAGAGGAGGAGCAAGAGGAGGGAGAGGAGGAAGAGGGAGAGGAGGAAGAGGAGGGGGAAGAGGAGAAGGAAGAGGAGGAGGAGGGAGAGGAGGGAGAGGAGAAAGAGGAGGGAGAGGAGGAAGCTGAGAAGCATGGGGGAGGAAAGGGGGAGGGCTGAGATGCATGAGGGGAAGCAGCCTCAGGAGAAAGACCAATCAAGGAAATTAAAACTGTCCCTCATTAACATACTCTTTTAAGAACAGGAAGAAGGGATGAACTCACCTGATACTGAAATCATGCAAAACGTTTCCATTTCAATAACAGCCACGGCTCAGCCAGAAATCGGCACTACTGTGTATGTTATTACAATTAAAATCGTAAGCTAACTTAAGTTTTCTTTTCAAAACTGTAATTAAGCCACTGCTATCTATAGGCGGAAAGCACTTCCAAAAAACATGATCGACTAATTAAAGTTGTTCTATATTTAGACCAGAAGAACCCATTCCTCCCACAGGCAAGAAAGCCCTGGGGAAATGGCAGAGAACCTTCAGTAAAATGACACTTTAATCTCCCTCTACAAACCAAGTCTCCTTCCTCAGTTCATGAGCAAGCCAACTCTCCTTGTCACTCGCTGTATTGCGTTAAGAAAAATGTTTTTATTTCCCACCTTTTCTCCTAGAAGTGATATGCAGCTGACATTTCAGGAAGAATGGCCTGCCCTTAGAAATATTCTTTAAGAAACAGTACTCCAAAAATCACAGTCCGGTCTGTCCTGCATGGTCATGATTTAAAACAGGGCTTGTTGAACAAAGCCTTCAACAAAATAGGTATTTATGCAACTTAGAAAGAAGCTTTAATAAAAATTTTAAATTTTAGGGTAAAATTGAAATGATATACCTACAAATTTAAAAAAAAGATTTATTTATTATATATGAGTACACTGCAGCTGTCTTCAGACACACCAGAAGAGGGCATCAGATCCCATTACAGATGGCTGTGAGCCACCACGTGGATGCTGGGATTTGAACTCAGGACCTGTGGAAGAGCAGTCAGTGCTCTTAACCACTGAGCCATCTCTCCAGCCCCTACAATTTTTTATAAGACAAATTAGCACTACTTATTTGCCCCAGCAGGTGCACTGGTATGCTTCGGGATGTATGACTATTTGAAAATGAAATGCCAATTATGCGTGGGTGCACTGTATGCTTATCTTTCAACAGTTTCTCAGCTGTGGTTGCCAAACAAAGGACATTTCAGAAACTATGCCTTTAGACTGAAAGGCCGGCCCATCACTTAAGTATAAGCAAGATCTCTGAACCAGAGTAGCGCCCTCTGCCTTTCAAAGGACTGAAGTAACCGGGTGTCTTACCACTTCCTTCACCAAAGGGTACCCAACTGAAGTTCTCCACTCTCCATCTTACCGGCTCATTTTAAAATTCTTACTCTTGTGCCAAGTAATAGACATTTGCTTGTGTTCTTTGTTTGCCTGTGTGTCTATGTCTGCGTCTACCTATGTCTATGCATGTAAATGTGTCTGATTACTCGTGCGTGAGACTGTACATGAGTATGCATGGACATGTATTTAAAGGTCGCACGGCGACCTCCAGGTGAGTATTTACAACATCCACCTTGGTTTTAGAAGCAGAGTTTTTCATCGACCTAGGATGTGTGTTAAGTAGATCAGACCTACCTGTCTGTTTCCCTTCCCATAGTCCTGGCAGCGAAGACTGTGGTACCAGGTATGAGGTTTGTTTTTAACACAGGCTCTAGGGATCTGAGCCAGGTCCTCTTGCTTGCAGGACAAGCTATGTACCCGCCCACAACATAACTATTTTCAAAGGATCCTTGTTGTGTTTTATAAAAAAAGAAAAGCAAAGTCTTTTTGTTTGATAGAGGTGAGGTATGGTGTGGGGGAGGGGGCATTCCTTCCCCCTGAGGTATAGTATAGAAATGGGGTCTATTTAGGGCGTGGTGAGGGGAGTAGAGGGGGTAGCGGGGGCTGCCATGAACATGTGGAGGGGGGAAGGGGTGGGGAGAGTAGGTACGGAGAGGGAAGAGATGAAGCCAGTGAAAGAGTAAGAGAGAGAGGAGAGGGCAAGCAGCCCTTTTTATACTGAGTCAGGAACACCTGGCTGTTGCCAGGTAACTGTGGGTGGAGCCTAGAAGGAATGCTAACAGTCCTTGCTTACATACTACACCAATCCAAGAAATTATAATCCCTAGAAAATATGTGTGATTAAACCGGAAGGAAACTGTAGCCGATATGCTGGGTGTCTACTGTGTAATCACTCAGATAGGGATGCAGAAAATGTCAAGGAGCTTCGCTGAGGAGCAACTACATCAATACCGCAGTTCAAGAAAATCGCTGTTGATTAAAATATGCTCAGAAAATGCAAGAAGTGGCTCTTTCTTCTATCACGATAGGTGGCTCTGCCATGCACCTGAACGCTTTCCTTTCCAAGCTTTGAAAAGTATCTGTCCCAGCTGCTCTCTGTTTTTTTGTTTTTTGTTTTTTGTTTTTTTTTCGGAGCTGAGGACCGAACCCAGGGCCTTGTGCTTGCTAGGCAAGCACTCTACCACTGAGCTAAATCCCCAACCCCCGGCTGCTCTCTGTGAACTGCTCAGAGGTCCCACGCTCAACGTTCTCTGTAGTGAGACTTGGACGCGGTGCCTGGTACCTGAAGCCAGTACAGAATAGTTTTGACTCGTTGGCATGATATGATCTAATTAAATCCTACAATGTGAGCTTTTGGAAGTGACCCTAACTTACACAACAAGCATGTGCTCCAACGATAGAAGGTCATAAAGGGGCCACACCGCGGACATGTGTCAAATTCTTCCACAGAACTATTACTTCTGTTGGGACCAATGTTGGGGTTTAAATCTTGGTCTGCGCCCGGACAAAGCAGGCCAAGCCAACTTGGTTCCATGTGGACAGGTTTAATGAGAGAACAGTAGCAGAGGGGAGAAGTAAAGGAGGCCGGTCATGGGCACGTGGGGGGAAGAGGGAGATGGGGAGAGAAGAGACAGGGAAGAGGGCACAAGAAGAGGAAGAGCAAGAGAGAGCAAGAGTAAGAGAAAGAAAGAAGTAAGAGAGAGAGGAGAGGGCAAGCAGCCACCTTTACAGTCAGGCACAGCTGGCTGTTGCCAGGCAACTGTGGGGCGGAGCCTACCTGGCTATTGCTAGGTAGCTGTGGGGGTGGAGCTTAGACAGAATACCAACAGCTTCAAAGAACACACCTTAGGTTATCCCCAAACAAAGGATCCAGGCAAAGAACACAAATTTATTAAAATGTAGAATTCAAAAGTCTTTCCAAAATCCATCCTCTTAAAATTCCTTAATTAAAATGAATTTGGCTATTATGGCTAAGAATAAGTTGCGTGCCCAGAATGCGTACAGAGCTGAAATGATTGCCGTGTAAAAATCAGAACGATATTTAAATAACATACACACACACACACGCACACGCGCACGCGCACGCACACGAAAGGCCTGCCAAGAGCTATGTACTTCTGCCTACAGCCTGGCATATTACCTTTCGGCTAAGTTTTGTTGAGTTGTAAAAGTCCTGTAGAATTACATGAATAGCCATGGAGGGCTTTCCAGTACCATACTACATTCGATTATACTAACAAAAACTAAAAACGGTGAAAACGAACGAGGCCCTCAGACCACGTGACCGTTAGATCAGCGCTGCTTGGACAGGGTCTCCACCATGAGTCCTTAGGCAGATGATGAGTACCTGTTCCCAATCTGCCATTTCGCCGCTGTCCCAAGCAAGAGTGGAGTGAGAGCCACTGACAGTCCATTCTACCGAATTTATGCTCAAACCAACTCTGCTAAACGTGTTCATCTCTCTTGGTTTGGAATCAGTACCCCGCAATCACATAAAAGTATCCATCAGGATGAGAAGTTTAAGAAAAGAAAAAGATTTTTTTTACATTTATTTTGTTCTGTTTATTGATTTTGTTTATGTGTTTATTATGTAGGGGGTGCAGGGAACGGCCATGGGATGCATGCATGTGTAGGTCAGAGGACAACTTGTTCCATTCAGTTTCTCCTTCCAACATGTGGGTCTCAAGTATCGAACTCAGGTTGTCAGGCTTTGGGGCAGGTGCCTCTACCCACTGAGCCATCTTGCCTGCTCATGCCCCAGATTTCAGTGTGCCAATCATTACCAACTGCAAATGTATAGGTTTGTTGTGTTCAGAGTTAAAAGTTAAAAGCATGCCAGGCACAATGAACACCCAGTGGAGGGGCCGAGAGACAAGAGGGAAGAATGAATCTTCTACTGCCTTCCACCTGCCTCTGGGGTAGGTCACCCATTCAGTCTGGGGCCATTCAGAGATTCTTTAGTGGCAAAGAGAAACTGCAAAGAGGTGTAAGCAGGGCCCTGAGAATACCAAGGAGCTGGAGGAAGAAGGCAGAGGCTGAGATAGATGACCACCAGCAGGCCTCTGCAAGTCGGACGGACCGGAAATAGCTGGCCACATATGGTAGGTTTACAGCTGCCGAGTGAGTAGGAAAGTGAATGCCTGAACCAATGGGGGGGTGGGGGGGGGGACCAGGAACACGTGAAGCAAAACAGCAAGTGACCCGGTAAACCAGGAAAGGCAGGAGGCTGACGGGTGCTGGGTTGGACCCAAGATGCAATGGCCTTACGTCAGGCAACCAGTATGAATCCATCCTAAAAAGCAAGACAAGAAGTCTCCAGGCAGACATGGAGGCGGGCGCATGCAATCCCATGAAGATGGTGAGACCAGCCCAGGCTGCGTGAGTTGTCTCCAAACAAACGAACATGCAGAAGACCCCCAAATGCCTTAGAGTTATGCAATGCAAATTCCATCCATCTATGCCAAAGACTTCCCGAAGAGGAGTGAGAATGTATCAGATATTATAATCACTACGAGATAAGGGATTGAGGAAGATCAATCAGCAAGGTGGGGTGGGGAGGGATAAGAAACAGAAGCCTGAAAATAGTTGTTACTATTTGCTTCTTTACTACAAAAGCAACCAAGGGTGCACATGTGCTAATTGAACTTTGAGGGTTAATGAGCTTTTAAACAAATTGAGTCATAATTCACGTACTATAATAAGCCACGGATAAGGTGAACCGTTTAATGGGTTTTAATATTCACAATATCATGTAACTACCATTGCTAGTTCCAAACAAAACCTCTAGATCACCCCCCAAAGAAACCTTGAGCCTATAGTTGGCCACTTCCCACTTCTCCTGCCTGCTGCCTGTTCACGGATTAACACTCATCGCTCTCGGTATGAGTTTGCCTTTTAAAATGCATTGCCCCCCAAAGGGAACGCACGAAGGTATCTGCAAGGAATGAACCCACTGCAGAAGATGGACGATTATCTGCCGAAGATATAGTGCCAGCACCCGGGACGTATCCCAGACAATTCTCCTTTCTACATGCCTGATGCGGCACTTTCAATCTTCAGGGTTCGTTAAGGTTTTTAAAGTATGGCTGGGCTTCTCCTCAGCAAAGGTGGCAGCTGTTTTTCTCCCCTTTAGATACCATAACAACCTAAATATAGTGGCCAGATCTGAAGAAGGCTTAAGTAGATGGTACACAGCTAATCACCCACTCCACGGCCTCAGCTCATAATTGATTTTCCCTTCAAGCCACAGAGTGAGACAGAGTTCTGTCTAGAAACTCGCATGTGTTTCTCTGCTAGTCCCCAGACAGGTGTAGAGGATTATGAGTTTAGTTGATTTTTTTTTCTACTTTAAAGTGAACAGCAAGGTACTTGCATTAAATTATACTTTGACGGCTGGGTGTCGAGATGGCTCTTTGGTGTACGACTGCACATCCTGAAATAAGGAAACTTTCTAATTCCTTTCAGGGATCACGTGGCGTTGAGTTGTGAAGGAAATCCTATCAGGATTTATCCCTTCTCCTCTGCCGAATGCCCATAAATATTCCCTCGTCTGGTGTACTCTAAAAAGTACAAAAGGCCTTTAAAAATATTCCTTAAGACAATAAAAACTATCTGAACAAAAATAAGATGCATCTTTCTTACTTTCCCCAGTCTGCATACATGGTGTACATACATGGTGTACATACATGGTGTATATATATGGTGTTAAATCCATAAACAGCATGGATACAGCACAAGCCATACACCTAACGCCATCATTAGAAAGGTGTCATGCACTCGTGCATATCCACAACCCATTTATGAATGATATTAGTAGTAAAACAACTGCTTCCGGGATGAAAACAACAAAGAAAAGAATGTGTCTGGGTCAGTTCACCTTTTTCATATTACCTATGCAAAAAAAAATCTATTTTAGGTTTAAATACAGAACCTGCATTCCTTTGAGTCGTTCTCTATAGATTAGTCATAGGAAAAAAAGTCTGTTTCAAAGTGCTCCAGTCCCTTGAGACTGCTGGCCCCAATCTAATTCCTTCTGTAACCCCAGCTCCCCAGTACTGCAGGGTGGTTGCAACAACAGGGACCCAGGAGGCCTGGCCTTCAGGGTCAGTCACAATAGCCACCAAGCCCACAGCCTGAGCCATTCAGACTGAAGGATTTCATCATCTGCCTTTTCAGTGCTGAGCACCCCGGGGGATCCTCCATAAATAATTCAGAAGCGGCAAAAAGCACATGTTCTAATCAATAAGGAGGGATAGCATAGCTCCCAGCAGGCCCCAGAGCACTGGCCGGTGTTGCATTAATATCTGATCAAGCTTCCTGAGACAATTTAATTTTTTATAGATGAAAGACCCCAAAATTAACCCTTTAACCTTATGTTTACAAAAAAAAAAAAAAAGAGTCTTTCCCAAGGGATTATTTTTTTAAAAGGTTTGAAAATTGTATTTATCGAGGGTAGATGGCTAAAACAAGTATTTCAATACATGGCAGAATGGCTCAAAATGAAAGAGAAAAACATAGAATTTAGTTTACCTAGTTTTGTGTCCCCCCAAAGACCCCTGATTCGATTATCTGGTCTAACCTTTAATGACCATTTTCGTGTGTGTTGCAGGGGTTTTAAATGACACCTTCACTTCGTGTCCCAGATGGCAGTTCTCTTTATCCCAGGGAGGACTCTAGAGCACTGCGTACACAGCTTCTCCCACCCCGTACTACCTCCCTTTGTCCATTCTAACGTTCAAGTTACAGGCCATGGGCAGGCAATGGCTGATTCGTAGGTAGGTTTGTTAAATAAAAGCGATAAATTTTGGTTTTGTGATCACTCGTCTTTGCATTTAAGTGTGAAGATACAGGTCAGAAAGTCACGAGTGGGTAACAGTGGGTTGTAGAGTTTCGAACGTGGGGTTTTTTTTAACCTCAATGTTTATTTTGCTTAAAATAAACAAAGGAATTTTGGTGGTCTTAAGAATATGAATGTCTCTGCATAGTCTCGGGAGAGAACCATTCGAGATTCTTTGCTAAGAAATAAGGGATAGCAGGCCCTGCCTTTGATAGATGTCTGGTTAATCCTCTCTACAGGGACCAGCAAGAGCTCTCTGCACTCATTAGTCTGTGAGAGGCTCTCTTGCATTTTGCCCTGCTATCAATTTCAGTAGTTACTACCTGATCAGAAAACTATAGGAACTACATTACAACAATATCTAAAAACATTATCTCTTTTAAAGTAGTCAACTGAAGAACACACACACACACACACACACACACACACACACACACACACTCACTAAGATTTTTCCAATAGTGCCCATAGAAGGTTTGGATTCTTGAGGAACACTGAGTCTTACAGAAAAGAGGACCTGTCTGCTCCAAGGCCCGTTAGCCTAATGTTGGTTAATGGAACTCAGACTTCTTCTGTAGAGTTCGTTGATCCCACAATGGGAGGAGAAAAACCACAGAACCAAATCACAGCCAAATTAATTAAAGTACTCAGGCTGTCTCTCCCTAAGGTGACCTCCGAGAGTCAGCACTGGATATGGGAGGACGAGGTTTTGATAGCTCAGGGGGTCTATGAACGGGTGATCTGGCAGGCAAATAAGTGGAGGGTCACAGAGGCACAAAATTAGCTTAACACATTGGTTGTTACAACCTTCTGAAACAAAGGCCTTGTTGCAAAGTGGTCATAACAAGGCAGTTATAATAACATGGTCATAGCAACCATTGGAAACAAAGATGTGGTTGCTCTTTCCTGGGGCATGGGATACAGAACCATTTGTAGTTCTGGTTACAGGTGGGGCCTTGCCCAATCCTTGAGAAACAGAGGTTTCCTCATAAACAGGAATGAACCTAGTTTATTTTTAGTACAAGATGGCTCTCAAGCCCAAGAGAAAAGCGGGTTGGTCCGTCAGGGTAAGAAAGACTATAACCGGGTTGGGGATTTAGCTCAGTGGTAGAGCGCTTGCCTAGCAAGTGCAAAGCCCTGGGTTCGGTCCCCAGCTCCAAAAAATAGAAAAGGAAAAAAAAAAAAAAGAAAGACTATAACCTTCTACAAAAGACAGTGTATCTTCTAGCAAACAATGTAAGCTCAAAACCATCAGGTGGTGACCTTACAAGTACCAGCTGGAACATCATTGGTCACCCCAGCCAAACAACAGAGACCAGGGAAGGGACAGCAGAGAGGTGTCCTGTGCCACTGTCACCAACTCCACAGATTTGTTTTTGCTTTTGTTCACTAAAGACTACACCAGGAAACATCACGCCATTGAAATCAGTTCCTTGGAGGGATACTTTGTAAATGCACACCCCAGAGCCTGGCTTAACAGGGCGGAAAGAATCTTCCCTGGCAATTATGGACCGCCATTAAGGTCAACAGTTACTGTGTTATATCCCTTGTGACACACACAGAGGTGGGAGGAGCTCCTCAGTGGGACAGCTTCAGCCGGCCCTGTGTATTCAATTCATCTGCTTTGCTGAAAGTTGGTGATTTTCAGGAAATAAAAGCTCAGGCGGCTGATAGTACACCCTACACTGAGTATCATATAAACCTAAGAGACCTTGAATCTCAACAGATCCAGCTTGGAAATGAGTGTTCTCCTCTTGTTCCCCATACTACATGTACTCAGTGCTAGTGCCTCTGCCCAAGCCTTATCAAAACTTGATGTTTATGGGACCGGGTACCTGGGAAGTAGACAGGCTACTGCTGCCGACCTGAATTTGATTCTGGATTCCCACAGGGAAAGGAAGAGCCAGCTCCTGAAGTTATCGTGTGACTTCTACTACGTGATCACAGTGACAAGTGTATACGACATTCACACACACACACACACACACAGAGACAGAGACAGAGACAGAGACAGAGAGAGGGAGAGAGAGAGAGAGAGAATAACGATGAAATAAACAGTGTTAAATGCATAGTTTGCTAGAAAGTAGCAAAGCTTTAAACAGTCACAACCATCCTGTAAGTGCTCAGAATTTTAAAGTTAAATGACTAACACGCCAATGCCAAACTACGGTATTTTTTTAAAGCTCTAAATCTAAATTAAATTATTCAAAATTTACATTTTATTATTGTGTCATAATAAATACTGTGTACTGCTCTGTCTTAGAATGCAATGCTAGGCCCTAGGTAAATCCTGTTTTGTTTTTTCTTGGGCAGGCAATGGAGGCGATGTTTAGCTGGAAGCAAGAGTCTTACTTTCGTACAAATTTAAGTTTCCTGTAAAGAAGTAAAGTATGCTTTGGTGTACTCTTGCACATTTTCAAAGTACCCTCCTCCTTTCTTTATAGTTTTCATTTAATAAATCACCTTTAAGTAAAATAAAAGTGTTTGGAGAGGGCAGTTGTGAATAAGCAGTGCTGGCCTCAAACCTGAGCACACCACACTCGACTGTCAACAGAGAGCCTCTCATCCCCACCACCGAGGACACTCAATCCTCTCACGGTGCCTCTGACAGAGTCATCAAAATAGAAACCAAGTCTCCATGGCAATCCCTTTAGAAAATTCTCTATTTTCTGGACATACACAAACACAACTGGCCAGAATGGTGCAAGGAAGATTAAGAGAAGGCACAGGACTCTCATGGTCTTAGTTCCTACTTCTGGTGGCTCCTGGATGGAGGGTAGAAAGTTAGATGGGAATGCTTAGAATAGGAACTACGCTAGTGGCATGTATCACTGCACGACTGCTAACTTCCCACAGGGCTTAGACAAGGAGGTCTTTCGTAGTCAGTTCTCACATCTGCCTTGTAGCCGTGGGTACACCATGGCACTCCAAATTCATTTCGTAGCATATTAGGAAAGGAAAGAAATCAAAATGGCCCTTTGTGACTAATTGTACGTGTCCAGTTAGTTACATAACAATTCTCAAGACTTTAATTATGTTTGAGGTACCCCCAAGGCCTTCCCCAGCACTGTGCTTCTTGGGTCTCCCATCTGGCAAGTCAATATTGTTTATCTATGTGTGAGAAAAACCTCCCTGCTGTAACCCATAAAAGGACGCTGGCCCACAGTATTGAAACTTTGATTTAATCCAATAAAGGTAACATTCCCAAAGCCTTGCACTCTTCTTCACAGGCAGAAGCATAGTTAACAAAAAAAGATTCTAGAAAGCCCCTCCACTCCCTTACTGTCCTCATAAGCTACTCACTGTCACCCAGAAAGGCTCAGCTCACTCCGACAGGACAGCGGCATCCCCGGTGGAGCTGACATGAGGTGATGGACACTGGATACTGCGGTGTGCTTGGCACTCTTCTGTGCCAGCCTGTGGTCTAAAATCCCTCTCCTTTCCCCAGCAAAATCCTAAGGAGGAACCAGCCTTCCAAAGCTAGCACAGCCGTGTCACCCTCAGCCGCACCACCCTCAGCCATGCCACCCTCTCGATTCAATTTCTTCTCGGGGCTGTGTTCTTGTCTCGACAAGAATATGGTTCTGGTGTTTGAAGCTCATTTTTGTGTCTGCAACAGTGTCGTGATGATTGACCCATTATTATTAAACTATGGTTCTTAATGAAACTGCATGGCACTGCGGCATCTAAAATGCTCCAGCTGAAATTGATTAATTACACCCTAGAAGGGAGGGATAAGGCTTCCGATTTCGAACACATCATAGGAAGCTACCGTTTTTTTACACGTCTAATTATAAGAGAATGGATAAAGCCATACACCCTCCCTATCAACAAACTCCAAGAATCTGCATTTAGCCTTTCTTCCCTTTCGCTCCGGTCAGGGTTCTCGTTAATGACAGGAGCATATCATAATTTAATTAGCTGCCACTGACTGGCAATCTACCCATTTCTTTTTAATTGGAATCATTTCTTAGAACTATCCATAAAGGCCCACTTTGCATAACTAACAACCTCCATAAACAAGACCTCTGGAAGACTGCTGACTCTCACAGAAGAAACATACGAAGCATTTGAACATGGTCACTGTTACACTTGCCTGAGAACTAAGAGGCATGGAGTTTCCCCTTGAATGTTACAGAGATGGCTTATACCGGAAGCTTGAAACCACTACCAGAGACTGCTCAGAACTTCTGACAGTGGACTGTGTCCACTGCACAGGAGGACCGCTCCCTGATGGAGGCTGCAGGAGAGGGGGCTGATTCTTAAACACGGGATGGAGAGCCTGGTGCAGCCGAATACACCTACAGTCCCAGGACTCGGGAGGGTCACTTGAGCCCCTTGGAAGCAGAGGTGGCTGACTTAAATAAGCAGACATGAGGAGAAATGTGGCAATATCCAAATGTGATTTGCATGGCCTTAGGATCAAATATCATCTATCTGAACAGAGTTGAGACTTTAGCTCTAGCAATAAACTATGAGAGGATCAGTGGAATCATGATGGAGTGTGTGTGTGTGTGTGTGTGTGGGTGTGTGCGCGTGCGCGCATGTGCATGCACTATGTGAACAATAATGTCTGGAAAATGGGTACATATTCAGCTTCTCTTAGGAAACACTGGTCCATGGAACTGAACACTACAGGGTGGGGTAGAGGGTGGGGGACCTTGAAAGGGCTCCCCGTTGTGGAGTGAGGCCAGGCTCCCTGGAAGTGTTTTTAAATAGAGATCGCACTGAGGTGATTTCTGGAGATATGATAACATTTCCACCCTTCTTGTCCATACATAATATTTTAAGAACTGGACCAGGTTGGATGCTGAGGAGCTCTGGGTGTCTGCCTCTTTCCTTCCAAGGTGCCTGGAGCAACAGAAGCATCGTACGTCAATGGGCATCCTGGGCTCGCTGGCTGTGCTGCTGTGTTCACTGAAGAAAGGACATAGTCTTGGAGTGCACATCTGAATTTCAGTCTCAGCTCTGTGACCGTGGTTTGAACTCCTAACCTCTAGGGCTCGTCAAATGAGATCAGGGACTCCAAGACCTGATCTAAGAGGCCGTTGCTATACACGTCGACTATTGAGCAGCTCAGTGCCTGGCTGCTGGCGTTCTCACACCACTCCACAATAGAAGTGGTTAGTATACTCACAGAGCAGTCGACAGTAGAGTAAATAATTCTGTGCCTGTGTTTGGAGTTAGAAGCATTACCAATGCTTACCAGCGCCTGCCAGCGCCTGAGGTACCGAACTTGAGGTCAGCTCCCGCCCTGGTTTCATTAGCTTACCTTCTGACTTTTTCTTAAAGCCGAAATTTTCAGAGATATTTTGGTTGTTTGAATAAGAATGGCCCCCATAGGTTCATATATTTGAATGCTTGGTCACCAAGGAGTGGAACTCTTTGAAAGGATTAGAAGGATCAGGCAGTATGGCCTTGTTAAAGGATGTATGTCACTAGGGGTGGGCTTTGAGATTTAAAAAAAAAAAACATACCAGGCCCAAGCATTCATTTTCTCCCTCTCTTTCTCTCCCTCCCTCCCTCCTCCCTCTCTCCCTCCCTCCCTTCTTCCACCTCTCCCTCTTCCCCTCCCCCGCATTTTGCCTGTGAATAAGGATCTAGATATACAGATCTCAATTACTTCTCCATGCCTACCAGACCCACCACCATGCTCCCCACCATGATGATAATGGACCAAACTTCTGAAAATGCAAGCAAGGCCCCCATTAAATGCTTTCCTTCATAAGAGTTGCTGTGGTCACGGTGTCTCTTCACAGCAACAGAACAGTGGCTAAGACAGCTCTCCAGAAGCTCAGACACCTGAGTATGAAAGGGTCCAGCTCCAAAGGAAGAGCAGCTGTATACTCTGGCCTTTTTTTTTTTTTTCAGAGCTGAGGACCGAACCCAGGGCCTTGCGTTTGCTAGGCAAGCGCTCTACCACTGAGCTAAATCCCCCAATCCCGTATATTCTGATCTCAAAGGAGCAAATAACTGTAAAGTCAAGGGCATGACACAGACCCCTCACTTTCTTCCCTGTCATGAGCTGAGTGTTTTAATAAGGACCAAACAGTCCCCTTGGTGCCCATGGCCACTGCTGCCTCTCATAATGGCCTCCATGGACCTGGAGCATGTCGAGATACAAATGCTGATGAAGACCACCCTCACAGAGGCTTGCTGCTCTGATGGGTTTTGAGAAAGGCAGAGTGAGCAAGAAGAGGTGGCAGCAGGGATGCGGAAGGCCACTTGGAGCAAGAGAGAAAAGGGAAGGAGGAAAACAGCCAGAGGGAGGCAAGCAATGACTCAGACAACCAGCAAGGGGTGAGGCCATTAGACAGCTCACCTGTAGTGAGCACAGAACCATCTGATGGGGGAGGGAGGCTGGAAAGGGGGCAGGGAGAGAGAGGGAGAGAGACAAAGACAGGGAGACAGAGACAAAGAGACAGAGACAGGGAGACAGAGACACAGAGACAGGGAGACAGAGACAAAGAGACAGAGACAGGGAGACAGAAACAGAGAGACAGAGAGATACAGAGACAGAGACAGAGACAGAGACAGGGAGACAGAAACAGGGAGACAGAGAGAAACAGAGACAGAGAGAAACAGAGACAGAGACAGACAGAGACAGAGAGACAAACAGAGACAGAGATAGGAAGACAGAGAGAGACAGGGAGACAGAGAGACACAGAGACAGAGATAGGAAGACAGAGAGAGACAGAGAGACACAGAGACAGAGACAGGGAGACAGAGCCAGACAGAGACAGTGGGACAAATAAAGACAGAGAAAGAGACAGAGACAGAGAGACAGACAGAGACAGAGACAGAGAGAGCAAGACCCCTTCAAGCTCAGCATCCTGTGTGGCTCTTGAGGACAGAAGCAGTCCATTTTCCTGTTAATCCCCACTAGTCCCAATGGCGCCAGGCAGAGGGGGATAACCTGCTCAGTTGTTACTAAACACCTCCAACACACACCCAGAGTGCTCACAATGTCCCACATTCCTGCCGCCTGAACCCATGTCAGGTTGAGCTGCCTGGCACATTTCTCCTTGTAAACAAACTCTGCCTAGGCAAAGCCCCCAGGGAAGGGGCAGGTGGCTGCTTTCATTTCCCAGGCTGAGGGAAAGGCCCGCCTTCAGAAGCAGCAGCGGGCACAGTAGTAATTTGTTTGCTGGAGAAAGGCCCTGCCTCAGAGGGTTCCTGTCATGAGGTCCAGGTAGAGCCAGGGAACAGCTCTCACTTGCTGTGAGAGACAGGAGAGAAGCTGGGCACAGCCCCTTCCAGAATAAACCTTCATTACATGCTGAAAGCAACAGGAGTCAGGACTTGCTCTGCACTTGTAGTTCCAAGCTCCTATTTAGGGAGAAAGATTACCAAGCAAAGAAGGATGGAGGGAAGAAAATGGAGGAACCCTTACAGGCCCAGAGGCTTGCTATTCCATCCACTATATGAGGTATTCTGGGGGCGGGAGGGGTATGATTTAGTGACTTCCAAAGTGAAAAACCACAATTTCTATTCTAGCAACGGTTCCTGACACCTTCCCAGGCTAAGCCCTTTACTTGTGGTAAGGTGGGATTCATCTGGTATGATAATGTCATCAGGACAGGACAAAACACAATTGGACACGACATGACCGGACAGGGTTGCTACCGCACAACCACAGCACAGGACGTGCAAAGTGTTCAGGACAGTAGCAGAGAGCCAGCAGACCCTACAGTGGTGCTAGAAAACAAGGCTGAATTCCAAGACAACACTAAGAAACTGTCCTTAGCAATGCTGCCACCTTAACAGGAAACAGTGGCATATGGGTGAATTTTTAAGAAAATGGAATGATAGCACATGGGCTAGAGACACTGCTCTTGATCCCCCAACACACACACACACACACACACACACACACACACACACACACACACCCCAAGACAGTGTCTCACTGTGTAGCCCTGGCTGTCCTGGAACTCACAGAGATCTGTGGACGGACCTCTGCTTCCCGAAGGCTGGGATTAAAATTTGGCCACAACTGCATGGCCAGATACTGCCCTTGAGATGTGGTCCTGGAAAAGAACCAAGGTCAGGAAGGGCTGTGAAAGATGAGCGCACTACGACTTTAAAATATTATCTGCCGCGTTTTAACGAAACGCTATTTAGGTGACTCTTAAAAGGAACCTCGGAGATAGGAACTGAACCCTTCATTTTCCGTGGAAGAAAACTGCAGGTTTGAGGTTCAGCTTTCCAGAGCTGGACGTATTCAAGAGTGTCTTGGCCACCTAGGCCTGTACCCCATCCTCTAATAGTCCACACAGTCCTCCGGTCCCATACTGGCTTTCGTTTGGTTTTCCTTCAGACATTTCAAAGAGGAAGAAATCGGAGCCACACAAGTGATTTTTTTTTTGTTTTCCTCTCAGAAGGGAAATGTTAACTACTTTCACTAACAAAGGGATTAAGTCTGCTCTATGGGAGAATTACATCAAAAATAATGAGGCAGAAAAAAGAAAATCTTTTATTATTTTAATGAGTTCGAAGGCTGGGAGCATTATTAAGATGAGCAATGTGCCCACCGTCCTAATCCGATGTAATCACGCTTTTAAAAATTACTGTTCGGGATTTCTTCTGCTACATGAGACAAAAACCCGAAGTGTGAGAAGGGCATTGCCGTGAGCTGTAAATCTAGGAGGCTCCAAATGAGGATCCACGTTCTAGCTGGAAGGTCCGTGATGCTTTCTCAAACCTGAAGCCAGTTCTCCTGCCTACGACTCCACCCAAAGCTTACTCTGCCCTCCACTCAGCTTGCTAAGGCTGTGAATCCATCCTCTGCTCTCCCTGTTAGAGGAGCCTCTTCACCTGCTGTTTTGGATTCGCTGCTATAAGGAAGCCCTGTCCCTGACTCGTTTCTGAAATTCTGTGAAGATCGTGCAAGGGAAACGCATTTGCTTCTGAGCTTTGAAGGCATCGACATCTCTTATTTCCCAGAACGTTAAAGCATCCCAGGAAACACGCTTCATCCAGAAGAGGCAATGTGACTGTCATCCTGCCTCAAACATCACACTTCCTGAAAACCAGCTTGTCACCATGCTGCCCCAACCTCCACATGGTACACTTGGACTTCAGTTCTCAAGGAGCCAGGATTTTTAAAAATGAAGTTGACAATCAGGCCTCACGGCACACACCTTTGATCGATGGAATAGGGAGGTAGAGGTAGGCAAATTCCTGTGAGTTCGAGGTCAGCCTGATCTACAGAGCCAGTTCCAGGACAGCCAGAGCTACATAGAGATTTATATGTCTCAAAAACAAACAAACAAACAAACAAACAAACAAACCAAAAGAAAGTCATGGTTAATGGCATTTTGGGGTTTCCTTTCTTCCCTTTTGTTTCTTTTCTTTTCTTTTTTTTTAAGATTTATTTTATATATGTGAGTACATTTTGCTGTCTTCAGACACACCAGAAGAGGGCATCAGATCCCATTACAGATGGTTGTGAGTCACCATGTTGCTGGGAATTGAACTCAGAACCAGCCATCTCTCCAGTCCCCTTTTTGTTTCTTAACTCCAGCTCCTTCACAACATATTATTGAATGATGACAGCAAATCCCCAGAGGTCACCAATCTTGGGTTTGGCTTTCACTCAGCAAAAGCACAGCTGATAGTTATAATTAAGCCTGGGAGAGGAGTTCGACTCATCTGCTTACAAGTTTGTTATTAAAGCTACCCTCTAAAGCATATCAAACTCTTCTCGGTATTATGAAATGATTAGACCACGATCAACACCCGTCCCCCAAAAAGTCC
This sequence comes from Rattus norvegicus, assembly GCF_021556685.1. Classification (NCBI taxonomy): domain Eukaryota; kingdom Metazoa; phylum Chordata; class Mammalia; order Rodentia; family Muridae; genus Rattus; species Rattus norvegicus. The sequence continues at coordinate 93,609,723 of NC_141546.1, forward strand.
TCAGCAAAAATCCACTCTCAAATGCAGAGCATCAGTCTGACAGCACATTTTATGCCCAAGTAACAGAATATACCATACATTTCGAAAAGAACAGAATCACGTGAGCAAGGGAAGCGTCAATCAAGCCTTTGGTCATTAGGGGCTGAGGAGGCAAGGTTCCAGTCCCTGAATTTCTTCTTCAACTCACAGCCTGCTGTTGCTCCAAGTCACCACTGGAAAAAGAACAGCTCCCTCCTTTTTGTAATTAGAACTAGTAAGAGAAATGATGGTGTACACTTACACCTGGTAGTTAAACATAACTATATTGCTAACTAGACCAATTAGTATAGCAGTCTAATACGGCCTAAGAATAACCCACAGAGACAAACCAATAGATATTCAAACCAAGGATTTCTCCTCTGTGGCCACAGAAGGCACAGACTGTTCAACTATGAATGTCAAGAGAGTCAAGAAGGGGAAAAGACTAGGCAGAGAGTGGGAAGCAAGCACCATACCTTGGTACCTTGGTTCATCTAGAGCCCTGTAGGAAAAAAAAATGTTGCCAGCATTTGCCTCTGTTTTATTCATGGTGGGAGAAGAAGGGTTGATTATGCAGATCCTTGGCTCTGGGTTCAAATGACATGCTTCAGAAACGATTTCATAAAGTGATCTTCAAGGTAGGAATACATCAGCCCACTAACACTGCCTCTTTCCAAGTCATGATGTCGTTCTAGATGCGGGATGAGTGTAGCAAACCCATTCTTCTCAGACGTAACAGGAAAAAAGCAAGATGAAGCAGTATCAAAATCCCAGGTTTACTAATTAGTGTGATAATCCAAGAGCCTTAATTTCTCCTGCCGTCCCTATGCTCATCTATTACAAAAAGGGTGAAAAAGCTACCTGCCGGGCCATGGAGAAAGAAGCCTCCAGCACACTTGCAAAGGACCCGGCCCATCATCCTCACCCCAAAGGGGGAGGGGGCTGGGGGGAGAATAGAGGTCAGTGATTCTGTTTTACTAGATATGTTTCCACAGTAAAAGTTTTGGAATGAAGATAAATTTCCTCTTGCTGATCAGATCATACTCAAATTCATCACCACAGAGATAAATTTACCCGAAATGCACACCAAGAACTTTCAGGTCCCTTTGGAAAAGGATCATGCCCATATCCCCAGCTGCAAACCTCTTCTTTATCCAAACACCAAGAAAATCACCATTATCACTCTTGGTGTCTCAGAAGTAGAGAGTTGGGTTTGGTTTGGTTCTTAGAGAGAGAGAGAGAGAGAGAGAGAGAGAGAGAGAGAGAGAGAGTATCTGTGTGTGTCTGTGTGTGTCTGTGTTTTGTGTGTGTGTGTATCTGTGTGTGTCTCTGTGTGTGTCTGTGTTTTGTGTGTGTGTATCTGTGTGTATCTCTGTGTGTGTGCCTGTGTTTGTGTGTGTGTGTATCTGTGTGTGTCTCTGTGTGTGTGTCTGTGTTTTGTGTGTGTGTGTATCTGTGTGTGTCTCTCTCTGTGTGTGTATCTGTGTGTGTGTCTGTGTTTTTGTGTCTGTGTGTCTGTGTGTGTTTGTGTGTGTATCTGTCTGTGTGTGTGTGTGTTTTTGTGTCTGTGTGTGTTTTTGTGTCTCTGTGTATGTGTGTGTGTATTTGTTTATTTGTATATGAATGTGTGAGAGGGTGAGTATAGAGAGATTGGCATCAGCTGTCTCCCCCTTACGTTTTGAGACAGTGTACCACTGACCACTGATCATGGAGCTCCCCATTTCTGATGGACTGGCAGGACAGAAACCCCAGGACCTGCCTGTCTCCACTGCTCAGTGCTGGAGCACGGGTGCACGGTGCCCTCCTGAGGCTCCATGTGGGTTCTAGGGTTCCAAACTCAGGTCCTCATGCTAGCACAAGAACTCACTCTCTGTGCCACCCCCAGCCACAGGAGTAGACACAAGGTGTCCAGGTGGGGGGACACCTTGGTGTCACAAGAGAACACTCCAGAAGAGGCCTTGAGGACTCAGGAGTCATCTATTGGGCCAGATGTTAAATATGTTTGAAAACTGAAAACAATGTTACTCCCAGTTTTTCCTTGTTGAGAAAAATCATAAAAATTCATAAAATACTTTGTATTAAAATTTTATCGACTTATTTTAAACGAATTAATAAATACTTCAACTTCTTAGTTTTAATTTCTAACATAGCAAAGAGTCATTGGGGGGTGATTTTGTATACTGCAAATGAATTGTTTTTAATATAAATGTAAATAGTGAATTAATCTGGCAGCTGTATTTTTCCACTTTATGTCATTCCCCAATAATCACACAGATAAACCAAGGTTTATTTAAAACTACACCTCATTAGTTGATCAGTTAAGTGATCTATGTTTACTTTCTATGTTAACCTGGCTACCTCCCAGTCTCATCCCATGACACTTGCATATTATTATCGATCTGGCTCTTTGGGCTTCAAGTGTGTTTTCATGGTGTCTCTCTGACCTCCTTCCTCATGGCTCCAAATCCCCCATCCTCTGTGCTCTCTGCCTCTCCTCCTCCCTCTGGTTGGAGAGCATCCCGCCATATTCTCTATTCTGCCAACCCACTGGCTGATCAGCATTTATTGACAAGGCAGAGAATAAACGGTAAGAATTGTTTGCCCAAATTTGAGACAGGAGATTCTTGGTATAAGCATTACAATGCTGTGTCCAGATTGAAAAAAGATTTGAGGGCAGAAAAATCAGCATTTTAATAACCCAAGGGTAAACTTTACACAGTGCACAAAAACATTATCCTACAGTATAGGGAAGTGAATAGGACTTAATAGAGAAGCACAGAGAAGGCGGGAGAGAAGCTCCGTATCAGGTTCCGGGTGGGAATGCTGCAGTTAGATGGGAGAATCCATTCTAGCAAGGGACCTTCGCTAGAGTCTACAACAACTTACGAGGGTCCAGAGGTTTCCAGTGCAAAGAAATGGGTGCCTTTTGAGGAGATGGAGATGCTAACTGAATATGTGGTGGTATAAATAGGTCCAGGAAGTGAGTGGATGGCCTATTAGGAGATGTGGCCTTGTTGGAGTCAGTGTGTCACTGTGGGGTGGGCTTTGAGAGAGCCTCCTCCCAGCTGCCGGAGGGTACCAGTCCTCTCCTGGCTGCCGATGGATCAAGATGCAGAACTCTCAGCTCCCTCTCCATCACTGAGTCTGCCTGGACACTACCATGTGATATCAGACTGAACGCTCTGACGCTGTAAGCCATCTCCAATTGTCCCAGTATAAGAGTTGACTTGGTCACGGTGTCCCTTCGCAGCAATGGAAACCCTAACTTAGACACTATGCTGATTTGATTAGTCACATTTCATTTACATATATTGAATTAAACTGTACCTACACAAATGCACAAATGCATGTCAATTAAACTTAAAAATTACTAATAGGTATAAACCCATAAAATGAGTAATAAAAGCTCCTAAGGACAAATGCCCAAAGATACGCCCGCCACAACTCACTTCTTCTCTGTTCAGTCCAGACTGATGTTATGATGATGGCCTCTGGAAACATCCAAACCTAGTGCTCGAGAGGGGTCAAAGGGCAGGCCTTCCTGCTTCTTTTGCCATTCTCAACCAAGTTATATTTTGTTCTTAATTATGTAGAAAAGGCTTTTTGACATGACATACCAGTATCTTTTGTGCTGCTGAATGCTGGGACATCTGCAAAGTCATGGCTGAGATTTTTCATTGTCCCTAATGAATAATTAATTCTTGAGAGAGTTTCATGGCTTTTCTTAACCAAGGAAGACACAAACTCCTAACTGCTCTGTCTGTGGCTGTCCGATCTCTGCTCTAACGGTGTGGTGTTAGATCACTAAAAGAACCAAGTTTAAGGTCTCTTCCTGTTTGCTTAATCGCTGAAGAGTGAGCCCTTATCCCTGATGGCTGTCAAGTCCTTTCAGAGCTGAAGTGACTTTTCAAACTTTGGCTGGGTCCTTTTGCTCACCCATCACAAGCCACTTTCACTGCTGCTCCATGGTCCTGGATGGGCCTTCCATGTGCAGAGCTGCTGCCTGAGGAAGCCAGCCAGCCAGCCAGCGGGTGTCACGGAGGACACCAAAGGCCAAATGTTAAGAAACTCCTCACAGTCTACGCCACGCCAGACCACATGATGCTTGCTACTGTCTGTTTCCAAGTCTCCCACTATGTAGAGCACATACTGTGGCCCTGTTGAGCAGTAAATCCATGGCACTGATTTTGAAAGGCCACAAGGCACATAGGAAGCTCCAACCCCTTTTGCTTGTGGGGTCATGCAGGAATCACTGTCTCCTCTACTCTCCTAAGACTGTGCCACTCTGTGGGTTCACAAAAGGACACAGAAAGATATGTTGGCCTGGCTCTCCATCTTCACAGCCAAGCAGGTCAGGGTCTCCTGCATGTGCTCGCAAATGAATCAAGAGAAGTAAGGTGAGCTTTGGTGGCCCTGGGGCCTCCATTACACACCACAGTGATTCTGTCTCTGCTGACGTTAACCACTCTACAACCCTCTTGATAAGAAACCAGTGTCTTTGGCAAGTGCACTATGAAAGGACCAAACTTCTAACAGGTAGGACTCCTGAGTCTCCAGTAAGCAACTAGCTCACACGTGTAGAGTGATTAGGGCCCAAGCCTTCTAAGTTTTACCTCTGTTCACAGCACAGAAAGATACGTAGGTCACACGTATGGGCCACCACAAGCCTTTCTGCTGCTGATATAATGATGGTAGATCCTGGGCCCAAGAGTCGGACCTCCCACTCTCTGTGCGGTTTTCTTTTTCCCCCATCTTTCCTTTGAGACCGTCAGGAAAATACTACTTCATAGGTTTCAAAGCAATCATACTGAAAACTTCTCAGGCTTCAAAAAGCTGCAGGCTTGGCCGCAGCCCAAGACAAAGAAAGCGTCCTTGGTCTTGATCCTACACTTAGTATGATGACAACTTAACAAACACAAACAAAATCGTGAAAACACAAATTATACTAAGCTCCCGGAAAGAATAAACCATGGGGTTCACCTCTCATCGAAGGGGCTGAATAATAATTACAAGGCTGGCGACACTGGGCCGTAATTGCATGGGCAGTGTTCCTTGGTGTTTGGCGTTAGCCCCTTGACAAATTCCAACCCTCTCATGACAAGACCAATACAAAGCAGACGACTTTCATCCCCCTTAATTTTATACTTTCGATACAACATATCAAACCAGTCCTCTCAATGCTTCTATGTGGTTTTGGTTAAAGAAAAGTGCATAGTCCCAAGCCTATTAAGCAATTCTGCTCCACAAAACCAAAGCATGACCTTCATGGCAAGAACTCAAGCAAACCAGGGAGCTTGACTATCAAGTCCAGCTGAGAGGAACCATCAAACATTTGCTGGTGGAATTTTCACCACTGACAATGCTAAATGCAAACAACCTACTGTGCTAAATGCTGGCAGCCTGCTGTGCTAAATACTAACAACCTACTGTGCTTGCTTTCCCCTGCAGCTTTCCTGGCAGGGTGGAAGATGTTCTTAGGAGACATCCCACCTCCTTGTGGCTCTCAAACCACCGAAACAATGGTCCCCAAGATACTGTTATATCCTGGGAACCGAACACTAGCAGAAGGAGAATGTAGGAGCCTGGTGTCTGCCAGAGGAGGATCTATCACCAGAGAAGACATTTCAAACAGTTCTAACCGTTTATCAGACCACCTTGAAAGACAGACCAGAGTCACTATCAGCGACAGGCCGGACCACACCTGTTAGGGTCTGTACAGCAACACAGAGCTCTTTCTACTCAAATCTCGCTCTCAGAAACTCAGGGATGGACTCTACAGTTCACCACGTCCTCTTATTTGTTCTTCCCAGTGTGGCCACATTGAACAAATCTCTTTTCTCTGGTTTTCTCTAGGACTCGTGTGTTTAATTGGCCTTAGCACCAGAGCACTGGCTCGAGAGCTCCGATGAGGGCTTAGCTCCTGATCTACATTTGTCTCAAATCATCGCTAAACAGAAATCACATTTATCCTGTGCCGGGTAAGGGTCTTCTCAGTACAGAAGTTTTAAACCTAACGGTAAAAATCAGACTATCGGTTTCAACACCAAAGACCTAGTATGGCTACTGTGTATAGGTCACTCCTCAGCAAAATGTTCTCGAAGCCAAATGCTCCAATGCCAAGAAGGCTCGGAAATAGAAAACAAGGGAGAAAACGAGAATAAAACAGCTGCTGAAGATGTTTTATGTTGTTGATGAGAGCGGAGAAAAGAAATTTTACCACCACATGGATTCCCTAACAGTTTAGAATCTAAAGAAAGTTTTAGAATGCCATCTTTTATAACACTCAATAGGAAGATATCTATGATATTTGGGAGCATATTTTGGAAATTATATCATGAGCCAAAGCTTGACTTGAAAAGGCACCTTCGTTGGCACCTTTAAAAACCACTGAGATTGAGATGGCCCAACCGTTAAGAGCACTGGCTGCTCTTCCAGAGGAGCCAAGTTCGATTTCTACCACAAACATGGCAGCTCACAATTGTCTATAACTCCAGTCGCAGAAAATCTGGTATCCTCCCAGAGGGATGCAGGCAGAACATCAATACACAGAAAAATAAAAAGAAGAATAATTTAAATATATAAATAAATCTAAAACTCGTTTGTAAAAGCCATCGAGGTTCCCTTTCTCTGTGGAGTATGTGCTGAGTGGTTAGAGACACAAACGGCTGAGGAAAACACGAGAGCTCAGGGCCTGGCAGAAGCAGAAGCTATCTGTAGGGCGGAGGGTGCTCTACAACACACGCTAGCTGACTTGGAGATCAGAGAAAGGGACATCAAATCAAACTGAGGGACATGCAGCCTAAAGAATTACAGTTCGTCTGAAGACCAAGTGTGAATTTGCTTCACCAAAAAGGTGGCACAGGTTGTATGCACATCCCTAATCCCCAAACCAAACTCCAAAACGCACCTAGACCATCGGATCTTTTGTTTTTTTTGTTTTGTTTTCAGAGCAAAGACTTTCTAATGAACGCATGTTACAAGTACACTGGAGAACCACGCAGTGCTCTCTCTGCATTGGATGCCGTCCTGTCCTGCAAGTCTGCACGCTCCTTTGTAACTGGACCTGCGATAGCAGAACCTTTCATCTGACCTTTACTGTTTACTATGACCCCTGCATTATCTTCAAAATAAAGAAGCTCCCCATCTTTTCTTCGACGTGACTTTCGTTGTTGAACTACCACCGCCAGATGTACCTTTTTTCTTAGTTCTGGTTTGCCTTTCTTAACTGTGGCATCACCATGTCGCCCACACCAGCAGCAGGAAGTCTGTCCAGCCGTCCCTTGATTCCCTTCACAGGGATGATATACAGGTTTTTGACTCCTTTGTTGTCAGCACAGATGATGATAACAGCTCCTACCAGAAGACCCAGGAAAATTTGGAATTTCGCTCCGGAGGACCCACCAAGTCATCTTCGACATCTTGAACATCGGGAAAGAGTCAGAGAGCTTGTTTTGTTTCTTGAGAGAGGGTCTCATCCATCCTCAACTGCCTGTGAACTTACTGTATTGCTGAAGAGAACCTTGAACTTCTGACTCTCTGACCTCTACCTCCCGAGTGCTGGCACCACAGCTATTTGCCAGCAACCTGGTGTCTGCACTCCTTGCACCTGTGCATTAGGCGAGCTCTCTACTGAGTACAGTGTCAGGCCCTGCTCCTGGGTTCCATAATTTGAAGATTAAAGATACTCAATAGTTCAAAACTACGTACAACTTCCAAACCCTGAAATATCTCAGGCTCTGAGTCTATGAGATTAAGGAAACCCTTTTACCTTTTAGGTAAAACGTTGGAAGCAAACTATACTTAGTGTTTGACTAGATGAAGGGGAAGACAAGACAAAGGAAAGACTCGGGGATCATTAGGTAGTCGAGTCATGAAGGCAATGTGGGTAACATCCAAAACCCAGGTGTGGGGATCCAGGGGGCTAAGGGTGGGGTTTCCTAAGAGATACAAAAGCAAATCTCAATACTTAATAAGCCTTCAGCTGTGTATAGCAGTTCACGGCTGCAGTCCCAGCATTTGTGAGGCACTGGGATGTTTGTGAGTTTAGGGCCAGACTGAGCTACAAAGTAAAGCCTTGTTCCAACACAACAACAACAACAACAACAACAACAACAACAACAACAATAACAACAACAACAAAGCACACTTCTTTGCCTTACGCCTGTTCAGAATAACAGATGCGTCCCGTGCAGGGCTTACAACAGTAAACCAGACCTAGATAAAGGAAAAGAGCCCCAACGCCGATCCTCTGTCCTTCCTACAGTGTCCTCCTCTCTTCCGATTTGTGTCCTCTGGTTGCACTTTTGCCTCTCTCCAGCTTATGCTTAGCCTTCTCTCCAAAGTTCCTTCCCGTGGCTTTGAGTGCACAGTTTGCAGACAAGAAAATCAGGGCTCAGAGGTAAGTAACTTGCCCAAGGTCAGATGGGGCACAAATTACCCTCTGTCCCAGAGCCTATGTTCTTCATCCTAACACTCTGCGGCCTGGTTAGGAGGCTACGGCAAGGCCTAGGAGAGAGCTCAACAGCTAAGGGCCTGCAGAAAGAATGAGGATGTCTGGTTGGACCTGCAGCATACACAGCTAGGAGCAGCAGTGTTTCTATAACCCAGAATGGGGACGGAGGACAGAGGTGACCAGATTCCTGTACTCTACTGGCCAGCTGGCTAGCCTGATGGGCTCTCTCAAAAAGTAAGGTGAGGAACAAGTGAGGAAGGCACCTGACATTAAGGTCTGGCCTCCAGAGTCATGCACACTGCAGGTGCATATGCCACAGGTGCATGTGGCTATACAAACACATTTGTGTATGCATGTGCATATGCATGTATGTGTGTGCATGTGTATGTGTGTATGTATTCCTGTATGTGTATGCGCGCGCGCGCGTGTGTGTGTGTGTGTGTGTGTGTGTGTGTGTGTGTGTGTGAGAGAGAGAGAGAGAGAGAGAGAGAGAGAAACAATTATTTTTCTTATGATGCCAGGCTTCCAAGCGAGGCTGGCATTCCATCAGACGTTGTGTGTAGATCAAGGAAACATGATAACACAGATCTCTTCTCAAGTCGCTCTTTGTAATCATGTTTGCGGTCAGCTGCAAAGGATGTTTTTGTTTTCTTTTTCTTTCCTTCTTTTGTTTTAAATACCAGGAGTGTTCTCTATCCATGACAGGGTCACCCAGCAGCACTAAAGGAAAGAAGTCCCTCCTCTCCCTTGCCACAGGGGCAGCCTTGCTGTCCTGTCACCGGCCCTCTTGTTCTGTTTTCGGTATTCTGCTATTCTGATTAGGCACACCGGAGCCTAGCATAATTCTATCAATCCCCTAGTGGAATTGAAAATCTTCAAGCCAGGAAATATATTTCGGGGCTTTGAATTTCTCAAGAATCACAGCACCACAAGCTTCTGATTCCCGAGTTTACAGCCCTGGACCTGTGGTTCTCGTGAGCAAATTCCCAACAGATTTGAAGATTTCTGGGAAGCCCTGGGTCTTCAATGATTCTGGCAAACATATTACTTCCCACTGGCTGTGTGGGAAGGGGCAGTTGCAGGTGCAAACCAAGGGGGACAGGGGCCTCTAAATAAGTAAAGAGCTAGAAGCATCGGCCGCAGAAGCCCAGGTTTCAGAATGAATTATTAAAGCTGACGATGGTCTGCTGCGAGGGGAACGGCTGACTTCTAAATGAAGGTTCTTTTCCCAAATGCTGCTTCTGTAAAGTAAAAACCGACTTGTTATTCTCTCGACTCTTTCTCCATCCTCGGCGAAAATGAGACAGCCCTGTTGGCTTGTGACGGGTGTGACGGATTCTGACATTTCACCCAGGAAATGCCATCCTCTGAAATGGCCAGGACGAAGACCATCCTGCCCTGTGAAATGGCACATTTTGACAGAAAGCCACCGAGACGTGAGACAGGGCATCTCTGGTTGGACAAGATGTGGCTGCATTTGAAAATGTACCACGCATTTAAAGCTTCACATACAGCACCTAAAGATTAATAGCATGGACCCGGGTGTGATCCCCAGTGTCTGTAAGGACGGTACTTACACGGTGGAAGCAGGCGAACTAAGATCGTCCTCCGCTACAGAGAGAAATCAAGGGTAGCTGCGGGGACACGAGACCCAGTTTAAAATAGAAATAAATATGTGCTGGTTAACAAAGGAAAGTGGGTTTATTTTAGAATGACCCAGCATGCAGATATATGGTACAGGATTTCGTGTTTTGTTTCTGCAGTGGTGGGATGGAACTTACGGTCCTGTGTACAGCCTACCACAAACCCCTATGCCAGCCCTTTGTTTGCTTTTTTCCTAAACGAAGTACTTACTGAAAAAAAATCAGAAAATGCAGGTATATGGAATACTTGGTACATTGAACTGACACGTATAAAAATACACGCACACAGAATACACATCACTGCCTTAGCACCACAAACTCCATGTTTCTCTCTCTCTAGTGAAACCCTCACTTGTAAAAACTTCACCTTCAATCTATTATAGCTGGTTTTTACTGAGTTAGAAAATATTTATGGAGCAGCAACTTTAGGATCAGACATGGTTCACCGTCTAGGACAGTGAGCAAGGGACCTAGTAAACAAAACAAGATCATTTCAGGTGTGCTAACGAGGTGGTGGTACAAAAAGACATGTGCAGGACACAGAAGACAGCACTACCTGAGAAGGGGCAGCCACGGCATCCTGAGAAGGAGGTTTAAGTAACTGATGAGAAGAAGCCAATCGTTAACAATTAAATTTTAAAAAAATATCTAAGGAAATTTTGGAAAGACACATGTAAGCAGAATTAAATTCTACTGTTTACAACAGAACACCAGACGAAACGCTTCACTGAAGGGGAAGGCTCTTGATCTCCCAGGACTCCTGCAACATCAGCAGGGACCCAAATACATCAGTGTTTTCTTTTTGCCACCCGGGGCGTGGTCTCCATCTTTCAGCCTCCCCGCTGTGCCTGGGCATTCTGAGAGCCTGACAGAAGGGAAGGTTACCAAGCAGCCCTGTGAGTCCTTCAGATCAGGAAAGAGCAACTGTCCCAGAAGCCAGGCCCACCGGCTTTCACTGACATCGGCTTTGAAAACTGTCCTCAGCCATGATGAAGTCTGTAAAGCAGTGTCGGAAATGATCAATTGTAATATGAAAAGGTGTGAAGTTTTGATTTATAATCAATTGGTCTTATTGCTCTGGGGCAGGGGTGAAACACCGTGGCACGGACTGTATAGTGGAATAAAGACACAGAGACTGGGATCTAACAGTCACTTGAGGACACGCCCCTGGTAACCCAAAGACATCTACTAGGACCCACCATTTCCCAGTAGTGCCACAGGTTGTGAGAATCAAAGCTTTGACCTGTGGGCCTACTGAGAGCAGTTAGGACCCAAACCATAGCAGAAAGTTTTCTGATTTGAATTGACCGAGGTATATTTAAAACAAACAACCAAAAACCTAATGATAGTGACTAGGAAGAAAGCATGAATGGACAGTGTCTATAAAGTGTCGTGGGCAGTTGATGCTGCAAAGTCTCTGATGTGACAAAGGTTTGTGCTAGAGTATACAGGACACAGGAATCACAGTGCAGGAGCCACATCGGGGGAAACCACCACAGCAGGGAAGGGCTGGCCAGGGCCGCAGGGTGGCAAACACAAGAATCACCTGGCACCTCGTGATCACCTCACGTGAGTCTCCTCAAAACCCCGGTGGTTATTTCTCTTATTTTACAAATAAGAAAGGAACTGGAGGTTAAGTAACTCATTTAAATTCACAAAATTAGGAAAGACAGGAGACAAAACAAGGTGATCTGGCTTTCCATGTTCCTGCTGAAGTCTGTTTCTTGCTACGTAATGCAATGCTAGATGCTGTGCCCGAAGGCCCGGTTACCCCAGGGATGAGAGAATCCACAGGTAATTATGTGACCTTGACCCCCACGTTATCCCTGATCGGTGAATGAAGACACCTACAGACTATAGCTGGGCAGAATTGAGATAGGTGGGGTCCCCCTCTGTTCCCTGCTCAAGGTCTGAAGAAAGACTTCAAAGGGAAGGTAGAGAGGGGAGAAGATGCCATGGGGGAAGAATCTTAAAAACATGGCCACGAAGGCTGACCAACTGGAGTTAAGAGCAGCCCAGACAGAACATGGCAAGTCATTGAGGGGTTACTAGCAGGGAAGCAGACCTAACAGCATAGAGGGTAAACATCTGCCCAGCTCTAGTGCTGATGAAGGCTTATTATAAAGGTTGTGTGTCTTTTATCTGGGAACGGAATGGTTAAAGGCAGGGTAGAAACCCTGGTTGAGAAGAAATATCAGCTCCCATCCTGTCCTGCTCGCACACCTGCTTCCAGATACATCCGAGAACCAGCCAGCTGGACGCATCCGCCTGCCTCCTTCTGGTGCTGGCGACTGTCTTACTCGTGCCCACATTTCTTCACTGCTTACAGCAGCTCTGGTTTGGAAATTCTGACTTCTTCCTGTCTCTTTACCCACCTGACAGTATAAGAAGAAAAAGTGTGAAACGAAAACTGAACGAACCTTTTCCCGTGGCTCAGGCTAGCGATGTGAAAACGTGTGGTAGTTGGAAATAAATACCTCCACAGCTTGGCTCCCTCAGCTTCAGAGGGGGAGAGAGAAAGAGAAGGCCAAGATCGAAAAGCTCTCCCCAGCTCCCCGGCACTGGAGCATTAACGAGCTATGGAATCTGCAAAAGTGAGCGCACAGCCTAGGGATGTTTGAGAGCTAAATTGCTGTGCGCGATTAAGGAAGGTGGCAGGGCTCTGTGAGGACGGGTCAAGGCAAAGGGCTATGAAGACAGCTGCTCAGGACATCACGGGACAAACCTCGGTTTCTGTATTATCTCCAACACGGTCACCAGATCCCTGATGCAGAACTTGTCGTGAGCGCTCAAACCACAGAGAGAGGCAGCAGCAGACCGGAGGTGATTCTTGGGCAGGAGTAGGGGGAAATGTTCTCAGATCATAGCCAGGACAAGCCAATCCTTAAAATCTGGGGACGACTAAGGGAAGATAAGAGACCCTGCAGGCCTAGGAGAGAGAGCTGGAGAGAAGGCATCTACAGAGCCCTGAGAGAAGGAAAGCAGGCTGTCTGACGACTCTTCTCATCCAGAACATGTTGGCTACACATGCTGAGGTCTCAAGCAGTAAACGGGGCAGCCCCAGGATGGCAGAATTGCTTACAGTAGACCTCAGTCTCCAACGCCACTTCTCCATCTGCACTTAAGAGCAGAGCCCCATCCAAATGCATCTGAAGAGGCACAGCTAGGGAGTCCACCTGCATGGTACCACCGTGACCAGGCTCTATTTACTGACGTTAAACAGGCTTGCTTGTCCCACCAAGGGGCTTGCGGTGCAAACTGCAAACTCATTCGGTTGTGTCCTAAAGTGCTTGTGACTAGCCCCTGCCTATACTCCAGTGTCATCCTGTGTTGCCCTCACAGTTCCCCTGAGTACCTAGAACTGATTGGGGAGAATCTGCAGCATGTGCTATGTGATCTACTAGCGCCTACTGTTAAAAGAATCTAGAGATTTTGTTCATCTTAATCTGAATCAAGTTTCCCAGCGAAGGAAGGTCATGGACTGGGGGACTATACAGAATAGCCAGCATTTCCCAATAGTAGATGGATGCAAAGTTCTGAAACCTGAGGTCTGTTCTTGGGGAATTTGTTGTTGTTGTTGTTGTTGGTGGTGGTGGTGGTGGTGGTGGTGGTGTGTATGTGTGTGAGTGTGTGTGTGTGTGTGTGTGTGTGTGTGTGTGTGTGTGTGTGTAGACAGGGTTCCAATCTACAGAACTCCCCATATAGCCCGGACTGACCTGAACTTGCAACAATCCTCCTGCCTCAGCCTCCTAAGTACTGAGATTACAGAAGGGAGACAGTAGTATAGACCAGATCTCTTTTCGACACACAGCTGAGAATCATCTCCAACGTTCACACAGAATAAAGTGTGAGGACGTCCAGATGTATAAGGCTCGCTCCTCTGCCAGAATTGTCACAGGTAGGTATGGACAATACCACGCGCCTCCCTGGTAAGCAGCTCGGAACATGTTACTTTACTAGAGATCTGTTTTGTGTACAGGAAACTATTTTCGGCCAACTGTTAGTCGTGTGCTGTCGGCTTGTTCAACGCACATCCTAAGTGGCCCAGAGCACAGAAGCCTCTCCGGCTGTGTGCTTAGGTTACACACATCTACGGGAGACACCTATTGCAGTTAATCACTCTCTCCACAGTGTTACATGGAGTCATAAATAGTCATCCTCCTAGAATACATCAATTATTTTTTGGCAATTATTTCTCTTGAAAAGATCCTTGGGATATGTAATGGCTGGAAAGATAATGAAGTCATGTTCCTGACATTGTAAATCATCATGACTTTTGTTTCTGATGACCGGCTGTAACCAGGAGACTGGAAATCACAACTCTACGTGACTAAGAGCTGACAAGAAGGACAGGGCTTCAGTCCACATGTCTAGGCTGCTTGACATTTTCCAGTTTGCCTTGATTTTGGTAAAAGGGAGGGGATGACCTTGAAAACAATTAGGCAGAGCAAAGCCGGGTCTCCCTCTCTGTGACAGCACGTTCACGTCTTGATAGATCCGTTGAGCATTCGGGAAGCAGGAGGAAATTGTATTGCTCTTTAGCCAGTGCGTGTGTGTATTTTATGGGCCTATGCATATTCACAACCAGGCCTTTTTAATCTCCGTCTACCTAGATGCCCCTGAACTTGGAAGTGAAGGCCCTGAAGGCCTGGCTCCCTGGCATGGGAAACAGATCGGATGTCGAAAGACGCGCAGACTCTGCCCGATGATTTTTTTTTTTAAGAACATGTGTTTAATTAGAGTACTCTCAATAAAAACATAAATTCGGACTAGGTTTCTAGGCTTGGTGTTTATTGATCTAGATGCTCTTTAAGAGGGAGCATGTACATCTTGATAAATCAATGAAGCTGCTGCTATTGCTCCGTGAGAAGAACAAGTGCAATTAAAAGAGAAGCGGGGTGGCAAACGATAGGACAGAAGGGATACCCACCGTGGGTGCCATCAGGTCCTGGGGCACGGATCCAGCAGTGGAGCAAATGCCCTGGACATCTCTAACAGCCCTAGAGCCTTGGGGCAGAGGACACTGGTTGAGGGTCTGGGCAAAGCAGAACCTCGAAGGGAGTTCAGACAGTCAGGGCTGGGAAGGAAAGAACTTCCTTCATAAGAAATGCTGTAGTTGGGGCTGGGGATTTAGCTCAGTGGTAGAGCGCTTACCTAGGAGGTGCAAGGCCCTGGGTTCGGTCCCCAGCTCCGAAAAAAAGAACCAAAAAAAAAAAAAAAAAAAAGAAAGAAAGAAATGCTGTAGTTATTGTAGCCGTGTATTGGAGGTAAGACAACAAGCATAATTGAAGTTTTTGTCTAGTACCCCAACC
Organism: Rattus norvegicus; assembly: GCF_021556685.1. Classification (NCBI taxonomy): domain Eukaryota; kingdom Metazoa; phylum Chordata; class Mammalia; order Rodentia; family Muridae; genus Rattus; species Rattus norvegicus. The sequence continues at coordinate 93,625,148 of NC_141546.1, forward strand.
TTAAGCAGGGTCGACTTCTCTGACTAAATCTAAAACTGCACAATGTGTTAAGCCCGTTTCTCTCACTAGGTGGCTACAAAGAGGGCAGCATGGTGATCCAGGTAAGAGGAAAAGATACAAAAACTCGGAGCTGCTCTCAGGAGGCAAAGGCCATACAGACCCTGGTATTTCTGGTCACTGGGAATTACGCTTATTTTTTTTTCCTCTTCCCACTGTGATAAAATGGGAAATCCAGAGGTAGAGGGGAAGGAGAGGAGAGAGGAAGAAAACTCAGGTGAACAAGAATTAACTTCCATACATAGGAACAACATTAGTGGAATTGGGAGGAAGGGGAGCATTCCAAAGACCATTGTCCTCGGTGCTATCTGTGTGGGGGAGGGACATGTGTGTAGGATTATGTGTATAGGGGAGGGACAAGCTTGTAAACTGAGAAACCCAGGGCCCACGAGGAACTGTGGGCTTGTGCCTGGATTGTTTCCTAAGTAATCTACTTTTTCATGTACTCATACCATATGGGTACCTGCCCTAAACCAGGCTTACTGTCCTTGAGAGAGACCAACAATGCCTCTCTTAGTATATATAGTTAGTATCTTACAAAAGGGTGATACTGGGGTTGGGGACTTAGCTCAGTGGTAGAGCGCTTGCCTAGGAAGCGCAAGGCCCTGGGTTCAATCCCCAGCTCCGAAAAAAAGAACAAAAAAAAAAAAAAAGGGTGATACATCGGTTACTTTTCTGTTGCCATGAAAAGGCTCCAAGACCAGAAGCAATTTGTAGAAGAACTTGTTTTGCCTTATGGGTCTAGAGGGATAAGAGTGCACCATGGAAAAGGAGCCATGGCAGCAGGCAGCAGACAGCAGACAGAAGGCACAGAGGCATGAGCCTGAAGCTGAGAGCTTACAATCTCAACCACAAGAACAGGCAGAGAGAAAGTGAACTGTATGTAGACTGAGTGTTTTCGTTACAGTTTCCATCGCTTTGAAGATATACCATGACCACAGCAACTCTTACAAAGGAAAACATTTAATTATGGCTGGCTTATAGTTTCCAACACTTAGTCCTTTATCATCATGGTGGGGAACACATGACAGCATGCAGGAATGCACGGTGCTGGAGGAGATTGGAGTTCTACAGCTGGATCCACAGGCAGCAGGAGACTGTCAATGGATGTAGCTTGAGCATAGGAGACCTCAAAGCCCACCCCCTCAGTGACACACTTTCTCCAACAAGGCCACACCTACTTCAACAAGGCCACACCTTCTAATAGTGCCACTCCCTATGGGCCAAGCATTCAAACACATGAGTGTCTATGGGGGTCATTCCTATTCAAACCACCACAGTGAGGGTATATGATCTTTGCATAGCAAGTCCAGGACACTTAATCCTCCCCAAACAGTGCCACCAGCTGGGAACCAAGTGTTAAAACACAGGGCCTATGGGGGAATATTTCTTAAACTACTACAATTGACTAACAATACAAACTGGTAGGGAAATGACCATTCCTGCTAGAGAAACATATACAATCAATTCATCCTCTTAACCAAGGTTCTTTGCCAATCGCTGAAAACATACAATGGTAATTAAGTTGCAAGACAGATCTGAGGGTCAGTCATACATACACGATGAAGGAAGCTATGGGAATTTATGAGGAGGCCTAGAGATGCTACTTAAAGAACAAAATAGGTAGAAAAATGAGCACACAGATCTATGTGGAAGAAACAAGGAGGGCTTAATGTCACAGAGACCTTGTACCAAGAGCAGAGGAGAGAGTTTTGTCCAGAGGACAAAGTGTAATAAAGTCAGACATGAAGAGTGCATCCTCAATCCAGCCACGTGGGGACTGCTAGTCATCTCAGTGAGGTGAGCGGTGTACCTGAAGACCAAACTGCTAGGGACATGTGGCAAGAGATAAAGATATGAGAACTAAAAATGTCAACTGGCTTAGAGTCACGGGAGAAAAGAAGTCTCGTTTAGAGAATTGTCCAGATCAGATTATCAATTGATATAGGAGGGTCTAGCCCACCGTGGGTATCACCGTTGCCTGGGGAGATGATCCTGGGCTACGGAAGACCACTAAGGAGGAGCCTGCCGGTGAGCAGCAATTGGTGTCCCTCAATGTTTCCATGTCCAGTTCCTGCTTGAGTTCTTGGCCTCATTTCCTCAATGATGGGCTGTGACCCGGAAGTACAAGCCCAGGAGTAAAGCCTTTCCTCCTCTAAGCTGTTCTTGGTCCCAGTGTTATCACAGCCATAGAAAGGACACTGGAGCAAGTGGGGACAATCCAGCCTGGCTGGAAGTCAAAGGCAGAGAAGGAGAGATAGAGAGGACACGGCTTCTGCTCCCTCCCTCTCTACTTTCAAAAGATAGGAGAGACATTAAAAGCAGTGTGGGAGTTAGCATTAACTGTCCACCTGAGACGATCTAGAATTGCCTAGGAGACAAACCACTGGGCGTGTCTGTGAGGAGGTTTCTGTCTCCCTTTAAATGATGTGGGAAGAGTGTCCCTTAATACATAATAGTCTGTGGATCCAGACTAACTCGAACAGCAGAAGGTAAGAGATGCACCAGGTTGCATCACCCACTCCTCCTGCCTGGATGCAGATGCAATGTGTCAAGCTGCCCCGTGCCCTGCTGCCATGCTCTCCCTGTTATGATGGACTATACCGCACACCGTTTGCCAAAATAAACCCTCCCTCCTTACCTACCTTCTTGTTGGATATTTTGCCAAAGCAAAGAGAAAACAATAAAGAGAAAATAGAATAGAAAAGAGAACATGTAACTGATGGCATGCAGTCCATGACATTAAGGAGGAGAAGGGAGAAGAGGGAGGGGGAAAGGGGGGGAGGAGAGAGAGAAAGAAAGAGGGGGGGGGAATCTACAAAGCCAGAGCATGTCACTTGTCACTGGGGTCTGTGAGACAGAAAGAAGGTACTGGTAAGGGCTGTGGATCAGGAATTAAAAGAACTTACCCCACATCCCTCAAGCCAAGAATGTTCCCAGGGTCTGGAGGGATGGCTCAGCGGTTAAGAGCACCAGCTGCTCTTCCAGAGGACCCAGGTTCAATTCCCAGCACCCACATGGCAGCTCACAACCGTCTAACTCCAGCTCCAGGGGATTCAGACACCCTCACACAAAGATGCATGCAGACAAAAAAATACCCAATGCACATGAGATGAGATAAAAGTAAATCCTTAAAACAATTCTCAGGCAAGATACAGCGTAAATGGCTGGCGGTGACATACCTAGCACATCCAGGGTCCTAGGCTCCGTCCTCAGCACTGACCTTCCTCCAAATAAGAAAGAAAAAAACCCCAACATACTCTTGGACATACTCAACCTCACATATTGTTAGGCTTATCCTTCTATTTTTCACTCCAAGACTGGAAAGAAAAAGCCAGAAATACAGACACTGCTGACACCACACACTTCGGTGACCTGGAAGACTCTGTAATTATTAGCTACATGTGTACGCGGCTGAAGTAAGGAAAGAGCAGTCATAGCTTCTCTTTGACGCGGCCCCAGGTAAACTGCTTCACCTCTCTGTGTCCCTAGCTTTCCCGTTGGGAAGAAAATACTGCATTCTTGCGGTCCCTTACAGATGTGGTGGGGAGGCGGGACATGGACATCTAAAGGGTTCTCCTTGGGGGAACTTGGACTGAGACCGGCAAAGGTTTGTTCTGAGCCAGGACTCATCTGCAGGGGTCACACAGGCCACGGGCTGCTGTGTTCCTTGCACATCCCTGAAGAAGAAAGGTATATATTTGCGCAGACAGCTCTCAGAAGCATGCTCTCGCGCCAACTACCTGTGCCAGTATGCGTGACTGAAATGTACCCGAACTGGCAGAAGGGCGATGTCATGCTGTCTGAGCATGCATGTGAGGCTGGTAACTCCCTGCCGACGACTCGCTGTGTGAAAAAGCAGTTAATCCCTGGGCTTGCCCAAATGCAAGCCTTCTATTTACTGACTGTCTCTTCAGTCCATAGAGACTCCATATTCTGTCTGCACTTTGCTCATTTTTTTGGGGGGGGGATATTCCCCAGAGTCTACAGACCCTGTCAATCATGGATCCCTGAACATGTTAAACACTTGAAATAACTGGCTAATGGTTGTATTTGGGTAGCTTACTATGTTGCCCATAGGACATGTGATGTGAAAGAGTAAATATTCTAAAGAGCTGGTACTGGTGAGCTACTTGACATGGGATAGCGTATGAGGTGAAATGCATATAACATCCATCATTTTTAAAAAGAAGCACCAAGCAGCAGTGGCACAGTCACACCACTGCGTGGCCACCAGACTATGGCTGTAAAATGCTCTCATCACCTGAAGCGAGTTCTGTGCTTCATCCTACGAGTGCAATGGCGCTGGCAACTCCTCCATCTTCTACGGACTTACCTGTGCTAGCATCTCATACAGATGGACACAGGCAACAGGACCTTTCTGCCTGCCTCCCTTTTAGCTGCTACTACAAGTATTCAGGATTCATCCGTGTTATAGCATGATCTATGTGCTTCATTCTTTGTGTAGCTCAAGTCCTCCAGTGGACGCATCCTACCTGGGTCGCCGACCATGATGAAGAGTTTCACTATGAGCATACACATGCACGTACTTAAAAGTACCAATGCTAGTTCTGTCGGGTCCAGTGAAGACATAAGCCAGTGGGAGTTCTGGGCCATATCTGAACTCTAACGTTAGTCTTTGAAAAACTCTTTTCTCCACTGACTGTCTATTTTATAATCCCATCAACAAAATACAAGGATGCTGACTTCTTTATATCCTCGTCAGCATCCATTTCCCGTTTTCCTGTGTCTACGCACCCAGGAGAACTGCAGTGACAGCTCGATATTTTTCTGATGGGAGCATCCTCTGTGTCGAATGCTTTGGAGTGCCCTTTCATGTGTTTGTTGGCCGGCTGTGCACATATTGGGGAAATGCCTAGTAAGGGTCTTTGTCTTCCTCTTCATGGTTGTTTGTAAGGTGTTATCAATCAAGGCTCTGCCACACTCCCCCCTGAACATACTCCTTTAACAAAATAAAATTAAAAACAGGATGCTAAGTGTGTAGAGACAGGAAGGCTGTGCCCCGAACCCTGACTGCTCAGGTTGATTCTGGAACCCAGTCACCGAGAGCTGGGACAGTCACCAACTGTGACCCATAAGAGTGTCATATACAACGATGTATGACTGTGCAGTGTGGTGAATGCTAATTTAATCTGTTTAACTCACAAGGATGCAAAGCTACAGTATGTTTCAAAAATCAGAACGTGACTAACAGACACCATTCTCATGTATTATACACATACTCCACAGAGATGAAATACTGTCATTTTCAAGTAGATATAATAAATAGAAAAAATTTCAACTCGATCCTGAGTATTTGTTTTCCAAATATTATACAAAATTAATAAAACCATACAATAACATAAGAGAGAAGAAAACATGTTACTACAAACTGCAACTTTAAAAACATTTGTATACTAATGAGAAAAAATAAAATTAAAAAATATATGTGACAGCATCCTAAAATGGGGAATTTAAGGTGCTGATTCTGCTCTATTCCTCAGAAAGGTCTACTGAAATATGTTGTGTGTATATTTTACATACGGCATATATACATCTATAAAACAATTACTTCAATTAAATGATATTCAAGTAATATAATATCATGGTTATTTCCCACTAAAATTTCCCCTTTCCAATTACTTGCAATTCATTTAACCACTTCCATATTGCTGGTCTGTATTTGGGGTTTTTGTTTTTGTTGTTGTTTGTTTTGTTTTGTCTTGTTTTGTATTGTTTTTGGTTGCTTAAAATAAGACTGTAATTATTCAGGGCATGGTGGCACACACCTTTAATCCCAGCACTAAAGGGACAGAGACAGGGGGATCTCTGTGAGTTCAAACCTACTTTGGTCTCACATGGGCAGTTTTAGAACGAACAGCCATGGCTACCTAATAGTGAGACCATGTCTAAAGAAAAGGTATGCGGGTAGGGGGACAATTATATCAAAAGTTCACTTTCAATTAGCCTGTTTTGACTGTTAATAAATATTTCCTAATTTTCTCTACCACGAAATCAATAGTGCTGTGAGTGAATCAGTTCTAGCTCCTGCTAACATTGGAACATTAATATTTTGTCCTATTTTTCACCAAATGGAGCCTCACCATTTGTCTTTCTTTGCCTATCAGTGAGATTAAATCCTTTCTCGTATATTTACAGGCGACGGAGTTTCCTTCGGAGAGTTTCTGCATACACTATCTTACAGATGCATTCTTCGACATGCACAGTAAACACTTATCTAAAATAAATAATGCCACCCAAAAGCGTGCTTTGGCAACGCTGCCACCCTAGCATGGCGGCCTTATCTCCACACACAGTCTGCCTCCCCATTAACCTTCAACACTTCTGAGGGTATGGCGAGTTCTTTGTATTTTCTTTGGAGTGTGTAGGCTCTATTTATTTCAAGACTTCTCAGAGAATTTATATGCAAAATACATGATACTTTCTAAGCAACTGTTCAATCTTTCTCTTGAAAGTGGAAAAATATTTTTCTACGCTTTCAGAGCAGAACAATCATATGCTTAGACCATGGCACCCGGGGTAGAACTTGGTTTACTTTCTGTGACTTGTAAAACCGTTTTAGTTCCCACTTCAGTCCAAGGGTTAGTTTCTCAGTTTCCAAATATTAGGTATGGTTATCTATGTCTCCCCAAGATGCTGTTTCCGTAAATGTTTCAAAGATGATCGAAAACAGATGTTCCTAGGACAGATACGAAGCTAGCATCATTCGATTTTTGATCCTGAGTTCTTCACACCTGATAGAAATAAAGCAGCCCCCAGCCTCCTTTAGTTTTAACTAGCCTGACTCGATGCCTAACTTTCTCTATAAGTTGCCACATCTTGGACCAACTCTTCAGATAAGGCTGTGATGTCACCACATATAAATGGGTCATTATTTGTTTCTTAATAATGAATATATTCTAGCAATAGAAGCACAGAGTAAAGTCTGAAAATTTTTAGTATTAATTGTATCTGCCTTTCTTCACCATTTTTTATTGTTTACATCCCAAACGCTGCTCCCCCAACCTCGTCCCTCCCTCCCTCAGGCCCTAACCCATACCCCCTCCCCTTCTCCTCTGAGAGGGTGGGACTCCAGGTGGAAACCCTTCCACCCATCTATCCCCCAACCCTGGCACATCAAGTCTCTGCCAGATTAGGCTCATCCTTTCCCACTGAGGCCAGATTGGGCAGCCATAAAACCTGAACTACCTGTCTGCTACATATGTGCCACAGGGCCTTGTTCCAGCCTGTGTGTTCTTTGGCTGATGGCTCAGATCCTGAGAGCTCCCAGGGGCCTGGATTGTTGGCTCTGTTGGTCTTCCTGTGGTGATCCACTTACTTCTGGGGCTTCCATCCTTCCCCCAACCCTTCCATAGGTGTCCCCAACCTCTGTCCAAGGTTTGCCTGTGGATCTCTGCTTCTGTGCTGTCCTATTCAGAGGACAATTAGGCTCCTGTCATGTCTGTCCTTTTGGGTCTGGGTTACCTCACTCAGGATGATATTTTCTAGTTCCATTTATTTGCCTGTAAATTTCATGATGTCTTTGTTTTTAATGGCTGAATAGCATTCCATTGTGTAAATGTACCATATTTTCTTTATTCATCCTTCGGTTGAAGGACACCTGGGTTGTTTCCAGTTTCTGGCTATTATGAATAAACTGCTATGAAGATAGTGGAGCATGTGTCCTTGGGGTATGGTGGGGCATCTTTTGGGTATATGCCCAGGACTAGTATAGCTGGGTCTTCAGGTAGAAGTATTTTCAATTTTCTGAGAAGATGCCAGATTGATTTCCAGAGTGGTTGTACAAGTTTGCAATGGAGGAGTGTTCCTCTTTCTCCACATCTGAGGCAGCATCTGCTGTCACCTGAGTTTTTTATCTTAGCCATTCTGATTGGCCTCTGCCATTTTTTTTAACTTGATAAAATGTAATTTCGTTCCTTGCCAGATTGTAGAACTTTGCTACTTTTAGATTCAGGAATGTCTAAAATGCCCATTAGACGTGACTTATAGGAATGTACACATACATATATTCAAATCTCCATAAATTTCCACGCTTAAATCTATATTTTGTCTGTAGGCTATGCATAAAGTATTAAAATATTGGAGAGAAATTTAAGTATTATGTCATATGTAGGAAGTATAGTATATAAAAGGAGAGGAGTATTATGCCACATGCAGAAAGTATCATAGTTTATAAACATAAATATCAACTTTATTAAAATATAGTTGAGTATCATTTTATAAAATAGTACGGTGCAGTGGCATGTAAGGGGTGACTAAATGGTAACTAGGTAAGCTCTAAGATAGCATAGCTGTGCTATGACAATGTGATTCTCCTGATACACACACCCCGGAAAGAGAGTTACCGCTCAGCAATCCCACTGCCGAGTGAGAACGAGAAGACCACTGCACGCTCACTAAACAGAATTGTGTGCCTGTAGGATGTTGTTCATGCAGGTGAAGGCAGACAAGATAAAACAAGGCCTGTCATTGGGCAAGAAGGAAGGGAGGCGGGAACAGAGGTTTTAGAAGAGAGGGAGAAGAGGAGAGGGAGGGACAGAGAGAGGAGGAGGAGCTGGGAGAGCAAGACGGCAGATGTTAAGATTCTTCTCTGTGCATAGATACAGGTTGTTATGACTATTTTTAAGGGATGGGTGTGTGTAGGAGTTTGTGCTGTGTAGATGGGCAAATTATATCTCATCAATTGGGTCAGAGGTTATCGTGTGGTGTGTTCTTTCATGTGGTGACTTCATTGAGTCTACAGTAAGAAATCAGCGAGATAGGTGGTCTCTGTATGTAACTGGCGTGGCAGCGACCCACCTTGGGAACTAGATGGGTAGAGAGATTGCTGCCTGGCTCAGAGAGTAGCCTTCAGCAGTGTGAGATGGGATGGAGCTTAGCGGGTGAGACACTTCCTGACTGAGATGAAGACATCCCTCAGATGCCATGTACGTACAGTGACGGTACTGGCACAGGATAAGAGAAACCATTTTTTATTATTTACTGCAACATATGTCTTTCTATAACCTGTAAGAAAATATTCTATATGAATAGCCTGAAAGGGACACTCCTTCGTGGCTTAAGAACTCACTTTAAATGTCCACATCTGCTGCCTGAGTTTGAACCATTCATCCTCAGAGTTGGGGGTACTTCCTCAGAGAGAACCCTATGCTTTCAGAGCGCTTGGCTAGTCAGCTGTGAAGACACAGTGTCCCCAGACACCTCACAGTTATGCTGAACAGTATTTACTGGACAAGGTGTGCGACATACACAGGCAATGCTCCTGGAACCCACAGGGCAATTTACTTGCCTGTGTGATTATGGGAGAACGTGTCAATCACCTAATTACCAGCTATTCACTGTGCAGGGCGTTAAGATACATTGTAAATGAGGTGTGGGTAAATTAGCTGGGAACTCCAAATGCATTATACTATATTTTATACAAAATAAAAATCTTTTTCGAAATATGTAATTTATTCAAAGGGGTCTCCTATCTTCAATACATTCTCCACAGAAAATAATTTGCATTGACTGGAGAAGTTATCTTCCTTCAAAATCCTTTTAGAACATTTATTCATTCAAAAGCAAAGTAACGGGAACCATGTTTTCTAACCTAAGTAGTATTATACAGCTCCACTAAGAATAAGACATTCTGTTCATCCTTCTTTCCTAGTTTCCTTCTGATTGACTTGCCCAGTTTCCAACACGACCTCCCTCCAGGAACTAGAAAACAACTATTAACTCTTTACATGATACTCAACCTCAGAAATTGTCACACCCCAAACTGGAGATCGCCTAAAAATATCACCCTCATTCAACCACAAGGAGGAGTGTCAGGGGTAACATGAGACCAGCTCCCTCCACTGCTGTCTAGCTCTGCAGAGAAGAGTAAATTTTAGGGTCATTTTTGCCTCTGTAGTGCCCTTAGCCAAAAGAGGAAAGTGTGAAAAAATACTTTTGAATTGGGGTCAGTTTTAGAGGGAAAAATGCATTTTCTTTAAAACATGAGAAACGACTCACATGCTCTGTCCATCAGCAAAAGATCATTTTCAAAGGAACGAGAACCAGGCTTACATCAGCATTTTGCTGGTGCTGCTGGTGCGTCCTAAGTCCCTTAGATGGTGAAGCTGCATGCTCTAGGGTTCAAGGGAACAGGACGAGGACTGTGTTCGTGCTAACCAACTCAGCTGAAAAGGAAAAAAAGCCTAAACAAAGATAGATGCTGACATCCCCTCAGGCCTGGTGTGCAGTTGCAAGAAACACTGCAGCTCCTGTTTGGCCTGAGGTGTCAAGATCTGTGCTGGCATCTGAGTCAAATCTCCTCCACAGTTAATTTAAACCGTCCAAGACTCCACTAATGTGCCGGACGTTTTCAGAGCAATCTCTCCATTTTGAGCAAATTACATCTCAACCGCTATCTCTTAAATCAGACCCCATTGTTCTCAACTCAAGGATCACTTGAGTATTTGTAAATGTAAAAGATAAACAAGGATGGAAATCATAAGCCACTATTAGGAAAGCCAGAGTTAACTTGTCAGTTGTTTAAATAAATTCTAGGTGAAGGACCATTGATTGACTAAACAGATATGATTCCCAACTCCAGCTACTTATGGCCAACTCATCCCTAAACCTCCGAGTCTTACCTTCCCATGCCGAATCAAGACAGGGAGGCTTTATCCCATTTATTTTTTTGTTTTTAGGGCCTTTATAATTTAAAAGGCATTCTTCCTATAGCCTTTCAGCTGGCTGACTCTATACTGTCATTTTTAAACCCCTAAACAATATATGTAATGATACAGGGCTAGAAAATTTAATAACTGAGTAAGATTAAATATGCCCACCTAGCAGCGCTCCTCAAAAGGCACAAATACAAGACCAAGCGAGCACGCCGGAAAAGCGCCGTGGAGCCCAGAGTGTCCTGCCAGGAAGGCGGAAGTGAACGCTTCGAATGCGAAAGTTCTCTGGTGACATTAGCCTCACATGTCCTCGGGCCAGCACATCCCTGTCAAACAGTCCTTATTTACACCAGGCTTCAGCGAGGGAGAGGCCCACACTTCCTGTTTCCAAGAGCTGCGCCTATGCTTAGTGGTGTTTATAAAAATGGCATCAGTTTCCTATTTGAATGTTAATTATTGTTGTGACACGCGAGATAATTTAACTTGCTTCGGTAATTTATTCTTCCCTCTAATTAGATGTAGTAATTGGAAAATCTTCCAGAGTGTAACAACAGTTCCGAAGGTGAAATGGCGGAGGAGGGGGGGGTGCTTGCTGCAGGAACTCAGTCATAACCTGGAGGCAGATGCTTAATTGGCAGTCACTTGAATGAACCAAGCGAGGAATTAGACATGGCCCTTCTGGCACCAAGTGGGTGGGACCCGTGACCTTTATGAATTGCCTGATTCAACAGGTAGGCAAAGCTCAAGTCAGAGGACAGAGCTACCCTCAACATCGAACGTAACGTAAATGCTCAAGGGGTATTCGGAGGGACAGCGATCTCCAAACTTAGCTTAACACCCCAGAGTCTAGATGCCACTTATAGACAGTTCAGAGATGCTCGAGGACCACAAGCCAGGGGACTCTGCTGGAGTTGCTTCCATTGTAAGAGTGTTACCGGAAAATGAATAGGGCCACGGGTAAGTAGACAGGTATGTGCATAAATTTAAAATATCGACAGCTAGCAAGTGGCCAAAGACTTAACACAAAAAGATCTCTGATCTCTTACTGGTTTTCCCCAGTTGGACCAAAGCGTTATTACAGGTCTTCACCTACGATTCCCTCTTGGAGATATCCTGATGGATTATTTCCATCCCTTGCACATGAAGAAAAAATACACCTTGCACCTGTCTTCCACCTGTAATAGTGCAAGCCAACCTTTCCTCTTCATGTATAGTCTCCATCATTTGACCTTTACGTAAGTAAATCCCACTGTCGTATCGTTTTATAGCCCAACAGGCCAAGAGTTTTATACCTTGTTTTTAACCTCAACATTCTAATTCCTTAAATACATAAATAACACCCCCTTGATGTCTTCAAATACTTAGGCTACATCACCTTTCCACATTGTTACCTTTTGTCCTTTATTTGTGTCCTGAGGATAAGAGAGAAACCCAGACAGTAACACTGACTGATACTTAGTATACAGTGGGTGGCCCACCCATGGCTCTTTATTCCTCCCTGGCCTGCTTTTCCCCATTGATAAAGCTGAATCATCTATTCTAGAGAGCTGACTAGAGCTGTCTCCCCATGCTGTCTTCTCAGTGGTCCTCCTGTCCTTCCCACTTCCAGTTCGCTGGCGGTCATTGGAAGGATCTGATTAGTTGACAGTTGGCAAAGTAGGTGAGTGGTCATGGGCCTGGGAGCTCACTGGCTGGCATTACGTGACCCTCCCTGCCTCTCCCTGCTGCACGTAACCACTCACAGCCACAGGGGTTACAAGACAGCGAAGTCCAACTTTCTGCGCCATTTTTCCTTTGTTGCTGGACTAGTCCCCCGAAGGGAGTTTTTCCCTCATGCTAACTGGTTACATCTCTGGTGAAATTCATGAAAGAAGGGCAAAGTAAAGATGTGGTTCCTTTCAACTACTGTCAAAAGTTTGGCCTATAATACTGTCTGAAGAGTAGCCAATGGGGTCTTCATGTTCAGCTCTGAGAAAGTCAACACATCCTTAGAAAACCAAGTGTGGGGTCTTACTGTGTTCCGGGCTTGGGCACGTGGTGAGGTGTGTACCATCACCACCCTGTCCTCTCCACAGAAGTCTCTGCAGAGTAAGTCTCCTTCTATAACCAGAGCATCCCCAAGTAAGAAAGCGTCCAAAACACAGAGCGTGTGTCTGTAGGAATCAAAACCACTTGCTATGCCCTTATACCTGTGTACAATGTCACGAAGGTTTTGTTACATCTTGTTTTGTTTTGTGTGGTTGATGCAACCACTGTAACAAGATCCCAGGAAGGTAAATTTCCCTCTAAAAGACTCCCCAGAACCCACAGTAACAGAGCACATGATGAGAAGAGTCTCAGAGAAATAAATGAGATAAATTGTAAACACACAGACGCCTCATGCCAAGGATGTGGTCCCCTAAAGCGTATCCATCATACAAACTGTATCTGTCTCCCAGAGACAAAGAGATTGCCTAAGCTAGGAAAAGGACTCTCATCCATCTCTCCACATCCACCCTCACCCCCAAGAAGCCGACCGCCCTGTGTGGTCGGAGTGCGAATGGATATTCCTGTGAGCAGAGGACAGGTAACGTGGAGGTTACTTCCCACAGAGTGAAACGGCCACACAAAGCTGGGTCTTGGGAGACTACAGCAGAGAACAACTCTTGGGGGCACACTAGAGAATAATGGAAAAGCAGCTGTGGTCAAGGAAGTGGTGCTACATCGTCCCTTCAAACAGACTCTGCCCTGAGCCACAGTGGAAAGGAGGCCCTTGAAATCAGATTCCACTATGACGCAATATTCTGTCTACTTACAGAATTAACGCAAAGTACCTCAGGCTCCCAATTGACACCTTCTCCACCACCACAGAGCCAACCCCATCCCCAGGTGACACACACCTTTAGTCCCATCTGGCAAAGCTGCCTTTTCCCCTAGACATGGGAAATAGTACTATTTCTACTACGCTGTGTTACGTTCTTCCAAGTAAACATTAATCTTCCAGTCTTCCTGTTGCAGCCTCCCAAGGAGCTAAGATTGCAGGCCTGTGCTGCCTGGCCCAGTTGACTGATTTGCTCTTTATACCTAGAACTTTCTATCATCAGTGGCATGCACACCAAGTGTTAATGAAAGAGAAAGGACGACCATCAGCAGAAGTAATAGAAAATCTGTATAAGTTCAGGGTGATCAATGAAGCTGTTCACTAGAGGCCGCTTATGAGAAAAGAGTAGGGGTTGGGGATTTAGTTCAGTGGTAGAGCGCTTGCCTAGCAAGCACAAGGCCCTGGGTTCAGTCCCCAGCTCCAAAAAAAAAAAAAAAGAGAGAGAGAAAAGAGTAGCTTTCAGTAGACTAACGTGCAAGCTTGATGAATAACTAGGAAGGAAGAGAAAACGTCAAATGGGTCAGCATCTTCAGGAGCTGGGATATGGCTAAGTGGGCGAGCACTTACCTCCTGTGTGCACAGCCCTGGATTCGATCCCCAACACCAGGAGGGAAACACCATCAAGCACAAATCTAAATATAGTTCACTGGTTGTTAGATGCCATTTAACTACACAGCCATGACCACACCTTAACTATGAGACGACTGGCCTAGGAGAAAGAACAGCCAGAAAGAGTTAGACTAACCCCTAATGTAATGACAGATCAAGGTTAGGAAATACAAACTCAACTCCCAGCAAGGTAGAAATGTTAACAAAAGGCCTGACGAGGCAGGCACACTGGCACATGTCTGTAATCCCAGGACTTGGGACACAGAGTAAGGAAGATCAGGAGTTCAAGGCCATCCTCCACTGTGTAGTGGGTTTGAGGACACCCTAGGACACAGGAAAAAAATCTTCCCATGATCAACACAGAGTTTGAGAAGAAAGCGGATATGACGGCCTGCTCCTCACAGGCGAGGATCTATCTGCTGCTCTTTGGCTAGACGTTTTAAAGGAATGAGTTGCAACATCAGCAGTGTAGAGCCCTATAAAGAGGCGGAAACGAGCGTTCCACATCGGTAATAAAAGGTATTGCTGGAAGGATTTACAAGATGAGACTTACCGTACATACACCGAAACGCAGGGCCCAGCCTTAATAAATGATGAGGAAAGGCACTGGGCACGGAAGGAAAGCACAGGACCTGAGGTGACACCACATTGCCAAGGGAGCCACGCCAAGGACCAAGAAAGATCGTGGTATATTATTTCCTAAGTGACAGCTTTGCTGTTTGCATCGGACCAATGCAGGCAGTTCGATGGAGAAGCCAAGAATTAGAAAAACAGATGGCATTCGTCTTTTCTAGGATGCTGTTATGTAAGCTGAGAATATCTAAAGGCATATACGGGCCCGAAGGCATCCCCACATTTAAACTAAATTAAAAATGTAAAAGGGCAAGTTTATTGTCCTCTTTCACTGCAGGGGAAAACTTCAGAGATCATAGTCAAAATTCTGGACCGAGGAACAGCAGAGGCTCAGTCTAATTACTCAACCCTAGATGAGAACCCACACTGATGTGGACCAGCCATGTCACCACCATGAGGACCTGGGTGGTGCTCACCAGGCCTCTAGGAAAGCACTTCATGCCTCCTGTACCTTACACGTCTGACTTCTGCTTCTAAAAGTACCATAGTTTTTAAAAATAAACTCAATGTTTGACTCCACCTCAGAATTTGTTATGTTAAAGCCTTAACCCCCAGAGTGTCCCTTAGGGATGAGATCACTGGAGGAGAAACTTAGGACATCAGGAGAAGCAGATGGGCCCTGACCTTCCTTGCAGGAGGAGTGTTCGGATGAAGGACACTTCTTCTTGGGCATGCAGGAGTAAAGTGGATTTTTGGGGAAAAAAATCATTTGCAGCCATGAAGCAAGGCCTCATTAAACAATGCAGCAGGGCCTTGACCTCTGTTTTCTAGTGCTACATTTATGAAAAATAAACCCTGTTTTTAAAACCATCTAGCCTGTGGTGTTTAGCGGTCTTAGCTCGTGTGATACAAGTCTACGCTATTGGTGGTTAAAAATGACCCCACGAACAGAACAAATGAGAGCTTCAATTCTTATGTGACACACTGTGTGGCTGAGTGAACAGGAAATACTTTTCTGAACACGATGGTGGGCAGTATTAAAACAAATATGTAAGCCATTAGAATTAGAGCCATCTCCTTCTGTAAGCGCTGTGGGGTTTAGATGCCACGATACCATTTTTCAGGCAAACACCTTTCTTCTTACTTAAAACATCACCCGTAGGGTGCTCTTTTGTTTTATTACTCTCTACTGAAAACTGCCACTAGCAGGAAATATAAAAAAATTTCAAAAAGATAAAACTCATGTGCAAATATCACAAATATTGCATATGTACATATCTGTGTTAAAAATCCCCACAGAAAATTTCTCTTGTGACTTTTACATAGGAAAGATTCCAGAGTGATGCAAAATTCAATTTGTCTTTGTCCTCGAGAAGCAGAGGCAGGAGGATTTGAGAGTCTGATAAACCTTGAGCTACCTACCCTATGAGAAAGGAAGAAAGAATGGGGGAGAAAGGAAATGGAGAGGTGTGAGGAGGAGAAAGGAGAGAGGCAGGGGGAGGGGAAGAGAGGGGAAGCTTCATTGAAAGAACTGGACTGATCCTATGCTAATGTGCTTACCCTGGGTTTAGAGAGTACTAAATAACAAAATCCCAAATCACATGACCACGGGCCAGAGATCATTTTGGGCCGTCTCACTATGTTTGTTTTGTTTTGTAGACGGGTTCTCACAGTGTAGCTGACTTTCCTATAACTTACTCTGTAGACCAGGCTAGCCTCAGACACACAGAGATCCACCTGCCTCTGTCTCCCCAGTGCTGGAATCAATGGTATGTGCCACCATGCGTGGTCTAGCCTCACTGTTTTCTAAATGAGGAAAGCATAAGTAAAAAATAAAAGTTCTCCTGAGGGGCAGGGCTGGGGTGACTCCCAGCACCCACATTAAAGAGCCAGGCATGGGGGTGAACACTTGGAAAGGCAGAGACAAGGGGGTCCATGGTGCTTTTCTGGCTAGCCTGCTAGAAAGTGAGGAGCCATCTCATCAAACAACAGGACATGCACACACATGCAACAACAACAACAACAACAACAACAACACACACACACACACACACACACACACACACACACACACACACACACACCATAGGGAGGGAGAAAGGAAGGAATACAAAAATGAACAGGTGAACAGACAAAGTGGAACTGTAATTCCCAGGATTGTGTTCTTTTACTGTATTAAGAACTATTCATTTATAAGGACTAAAGAGATAACTGAACAGTTAGAGCACTGGCTACTCTTTCAGAGGATCCCGGGTTTAGCTCTGAACACACACACACACACACACACATACACGAGCGCGCGCGCGCACACCTGTAATTGTGGCCCTTGCAGGGAATGCATGAATGTGGTACACATACACACAGGCAAACATGCATGCGCACAAAATAAAAATAAAAATAAATGAATCTTTCAAAAAATAAGAGAAATATTTTCTTACAAAAGTAAAATCATGACTCTTAAGAAATAAACAAAGGTGAGTAATGCTCTGATTTAAGGGAGAGGAAAAGACATAAGCATCTAAATCACCAACACAGTGTGAATCTGGCCAAAGTAAGGCCATGCATAGGACAGTGGTCTACTGTGCTCTCCAAACATGGCCAGAGGTTCCATGGCAAGACCCATAAACCTTAAGTCATGCTTTCCTCTGAGGAGAAAAAAAGATTAATGATGGTGGTGGTGGTGGTGATGATGATGATGATAATATGTGTGTGCTTGTGTGAAATTTGAGTGTTTGTGAGTGTGTATGTGTGTGCACGCACTTGCCTATAGAAGCCATAAGAGGGTGTTAGATCCTTTGGCTCAGAGTAGCAGGTAGCTGTGAGTGACCTGACCCAAGAGGTAGGAAGAGTAGCAAATGCTTCTACTGCTCACCCACCTCTCCACCTCCATTATCCTTCTGTCCTACAGACCATGGATAAGAAAGGTCAGAGAAGACAAGCAGGATCCACAGAATAGCGGACTATCAAACCGGTCAGAGACACTTAAAAGGAAAAAGGCGTGGCTGGCTGAGTTAACCACAACCCTCTCCCCCTCTCCAAATCGGTCACAGTTTCACAGTCACCCTGAAACCAGAGAACAGCAAGGTGGCTTGCCAGAAAGTAGAATTCCAAATTATTCTTTAGTTTGTAACTCTCTGTAAGGCCAAGATTCATTTCACATCTGTACAGTGCTGGTCACGCCACAGAGCTCCCTCCCCTCTTCTAGGAGCAGCACTCCTGTGACTCAGTAACTCCAGGAAAGCAGCAGATTCAGTCAGAGAGCCTGCCCATGGTACTCAAACTCCAGTCCTCTAAGCCCCGCACAGTTCTCATAAGTGAGGCTGTTAACACATAGAAGAAAGGGTTTGGAAATCCCTTTAGAATCTATGTGGTGAAGGGACTAAAACCAAATTGTCGTCCAGGACCAGAATATAAAATGAAGAATAAAGAATGAAGCCAGCTGTCTAGGCAGTTATCCTGTGCTGACCAATCAGGGGATGTGTACTCAGCTGAGCTCTGATGTGACTCACAGCTCAGATCTGAAGATCTACATTTAAAAAGAAAAGGAAAAGGGGAACCTTTAAACATCTTAATTAAAATGTTTTCATTATTTTAAGCAACACTAACTCCTAAAGGGATCACAAAAATCGAGTTCATCTTCCTGAAAACAAACCTGTTTATACTCACTGTTTGAATAAAAAAAACTATAAATGAAATAAAATACAACCCCCCCACCCCTGGGAATTAGGATTTACTCCTGGAAGACAATGAGAAAAGAATTCAATGAAGCATTAATCTCTTCTACCTAAGATGAAACCATGTCCGGTAAGACTCCTCAGGAATAGCTTTTCACAGGCTGGAGGTACAGCTCAGTCAGTTAAGTGCTTGCCATGTAAGCAGGAGGACCTAATTCTTGTCCCCAGCACTCCTGTGAAATGACAGGCAGGCACGGCGGCGGCTCTGGTCTGGAAAGCTGAGGCAGACAGATCGCCAATGGGCACTGGCCCACTAGCCTGACTTAGCTGACTTAGTGCTGCGGATCAACCAATGAGAGGTCTGATCTCCAAAACGAGGCAGAAAGAAAGAGACCCAAGGCGCACAAGCAAGCACATGCATGTGTGTGTACACACATATACACATACACAAACACAAGCGCACACGCGAATACAGGTATGTGAGGCCAAGTCATCATCAGAGAGCTGACTGGGCTGGACTCACAAGTGCACGTTCCCTTTTCCTTTTCTTTTTAAATGTAGATCTTCAGCTCTGAGCTGTGATTCCCATCAAAGCCCAGCCCTGATGGGTCAGCACAGGATAACTGCCTAGACAGCTGGCTTCATTCTTCATCCTTCGTTTTATATTCTGGTCCTGGGCAACAACAACACAGGCTACCTAGGGGCATGGCGTCCTCACTCACTCAGCCTGTTCTGGCCTCTCGCTAGAACCACAGCCAGAAACACGAGGGGACAGACTCCCAACCAGCTGGGATCCAATGCCACAAAATGGTTCCTCTGGTCGCAAACTGCGCGGTGTGATGGCACATGCCCTGGAGAGGTGCCCAGAGAGCAGTGCGAATGCTCAACACACTGCTCTTTTCTTCCCTTTTTTCCCTGCTTAAGCGCCAGTTTTCAGCCGTTGCTGTGTTTATTGTCTGCGGTGCGGGAGCTCAAACGCAGGGCTCGGTGTGTACGCATGCACTCCACCACGGTGCCACTTAAGCATCTCCATGTTCAAGTGGCCAGGATTCAGTGCCTTTAAATCCAGACATGCAAGTGCCACGCCATTTGCCAAGGGTTCTGCATCCCAGATGCCCCGACCCTCTGTAAGTGGGATCCTAGTTAATGTGTTCCTCCTAAAGATGGGTTTCTAGGGGGTCACATGCCAGCCTTGCTCCCAACCTGTTTTTCCAAGATGCCTATGTTCTAGTTGGACCCTTGTGTTTTGATTTCAGAGCTTTATCATAGAGAAAAAAAATATTTTTAGGAGAGGTGCCTCCTGGCCACCGCTCGCTGTCACTCCCCTACACAGACATCGGTTTGCAGGACGCACAACATCTTGCCCCCACTCAGGGAGGAACACAGAATGACCTTTTAACGGGAAAGAAAGCTGACATCCAAAGGAATGAGTGATTTTATTTTTAAAGCTACTCAGCAAATAAGGCAAACATCTAAGAGTTGATACAGTCGTCGCATCCATACAGCAATGACTTGACTGCCCGAATTAGTAATCGTTATTTGTTTGGAGTGTAGAGTTATCAACTATATCCACCAATCGATTATTGTAAATCTGAATATCGTTATGAAATACTTTGCTAAAATACTCATACAACGAGAGGTAAAAAAAAAAAAAAGAAGAAGAAGACTTTGAGGACAATGGGGGAAGCTAAGGAATTAATCATAAAGAGCTATTTCTGGGACTTTTATCCAAGTGCCTCCATGACCTGGGTTATGTAGGGTCCTTAGAGAGCTGCCTTTGTTTGGAGAGCCATCAGACCTACCAAGGGAAAATGAAGAAAAACAAACCCGAGTTATTGGTGCACGTGTCACAGAAGCTCTTTGTGGCTTTAAGACAAATTGAAGCTTGCAACACCCTGCTTTTAGCACCCGAATGGCTGCCTAAACTCTCCCCGGGGATAGCCACAAGCTGCCCGAGCTGCTGTGAGCTGTACATGCTCAGGCAGGGCAAGCATCTCTGGAAAACAACATCGCCTCCACTCTACCTGACATTTGAGGAAAAGAAGTGGCCAACTTACACATGGTGGAATGTGGGCTCCAGGTTAAAGCCCTGCTTTTGCTTTGATGGAGAATAGCTTAGAGACATGCAGATTGCAGCAGCCAAAGGAGAGGTAACTGGAGGCCAGACCTTATAGTCAGTCCAAGGTAGGGTATTTATGCCCCAGCTTGATTGCTTACTATAAATGTGAGAGACTTTGGCCCTCATGTACCCCCTCCTGGACCAGGTTCCTCAAAATGATGCCCTGAGAGCTGAAAGATAAGTAAAAACACACACAGGCCTTAGACCAGTGGTCCTCAAACTCCCTCATGCTGAGACCCTTTAACACAGTGCCTCATGTTGTGGTGACCCCCTTCCCCCAACCATAAAGTTAGTTTTGTTCCTACTTCATAACTGTAACTTTGCTATTGTTGTGAATCTAGTGTAAATGTGGGATATGCAGGAGATCAGATAGCAATCCCTGTGAAAGAGTTGGTAGACCCCAAAGGGGTCCTGACTCACAGGTTGAAAGCTGCTACCTTAGAATACAGAATATAGCCGCAGCTCGAATCATTCGTTCAAAAGTGTGGAAGGAAGCATGGGGAGCAAGCCGCTTTAGACCAATGCTCAGTAGGACCAAGTTTACGATAGCATGAGTTTCTTTGTTCCCTCCAATTCTCTCTCTCTCTCTCTCTCTCTCTCTCTCTCTCTCTCTCTCTCTCTCTCTCTCTCACACACACACACACACACACACACACACACACACACACACACACACACGACACCTTGCAGTCAGTACACGTATAGTACACTGTGGTGGTGTGGTTATCAGACTCCTGCCCAGTCTGGATCATTCATCATCCACCCAAATTCACCAGGCCCACAAATAATGGTTCTACACACAACAAGCTAGAGGTTTTTTTTTTTAAAGTTATATTACTACATGTCCACGTTTCTCATCATTAACTGTGGGTTACCTTAACAAGTGCAGTAAATGTTTTGGTTCTTTAAAGGGGATGGTACCTTTATAATACCTTTAAAATTTTTTAAAGTTGTTTGTGTGTGTGTGTGTGTGTGTGTATGTGTGTGTGTGGCACAGGTGTGTGGAGGTCACAGGATCACTCTGGAGAGCCATTTCTCTTCTCCTTTTGTCTGAGTTCTGGGTCTTCAGGCTCTCGTGGAATCTGTACTTTATGAGTCAGCCCACTACCCATTTGTTGGTGAAAATAATGTTCTATCTTCAAAAGAGAAAAGTCTCAAACACATGACTGAATAGATATATGGGTACTGGAGGGATTGTATCTAAATAGCTCCACAGAGGACAAGAAAGGATGTTAAACATGTCTGAATTCACAGAGGTATTTGGGGACTAAATTCCTGATGTAAAATGGAGAACGAATGAATACAAGGAATAGAAAGAAAAAGAAAGGAAACCTGGCTGCTCCAAGGTGTGGTGGAGGAGAAAGTTTACTATAGACGTGTGGGAGAGCATAGTCAGGGACATCTGGGGGAGTTTACAGTATACATCACCCTGAGCTGTGCTCTGTGGGAGAGGGGGAGGGAAGGAGGAAGAGGGGACAGAGGGGGACTAGGGGCAGCACCCAGAAAGCCCGAAGATATGAAAAGAGCAGGTAACCAAAATGCTTGGATTATATAGGGGAAAGCAGCCCAGCCCCCTGAGCTGCAGAGTTCAGAGTGCTGGACAAAGTAAACCCAACCAGGAGGGCCCTGTAACAGGTGGGGACTGAGGGATGCAGGGAGAACCTGACAGCCAGATCTGCTCTGATATGTTAAGCAGGCACCTCAGCTGTTTGTCCAGGTTTGAAAGCTAACAGAGAAAATCACAAAGTCTTCCCAGACTGTGCCAGTAGTTCACCCCAACTTATCACGTGGTCCTGGGGGCAGGACTTTCTTTCAGCTTTGTTTTCTGGGCCTATAGCTGCCAGCAGATCACTGGGCTCCTGGATGATCAGACAAGATGGCTGCAGTCAGTCATTCCTGAAGAGCAGGCCATGGCCAGCAGCATCAGTACCAGAAACTAGGGACTCTGGCAAACCGGCTAAACCAGAAATCTCTAACTCTGAAAACCTGAGGAAGAGTTGGATAAAATGAAAGGAAGGAAGGAAGGGAAGGAGTGGAGGAAAGGAAGGAGGGAGGGGAAGGGGAAGGAAGGAAGGGAGGAAGGGAGGAAGGAAGGAAGGAAGGAAGGAAGGAAGGAAGGAAGGAAGGGAGGGAGGGAGGGAGGAAAGGAAGGAGGGAGGAAGGGAGAGAGGGAGGGGAGAGGGAAGGGAAAGGAAGGAAGGAGGGAAGGGAGGAAGAAGATGGGAAGGAAGCAAAATGAATACAAAATCAATCAGAAAAACATGAAGTTTTCTCAGGGGAAAATAAGGCCTCTGATAATTTTTTTCAGTATTTAAGGATTTTAATCTATGCATATCTATACACAGATGGGGCTCTGTGTGGTCTCTCTTTTAATCCTAAAATCACAGATAATTAGACTTTTTAGTAAACATGAAACTATGACCCCATCTGCTGAGCTGCACCATGATTTCTCTGTAACTTAAGGCGGTTGGGAGAAAAGAATTCCTGTGTCCTTTAAGGGCAGAATTACTAGAATTTAGCTGTAAAGGAGTGAGATGACCTGACAGTTTTAGAAAAAGGTACAGTAATAATTCCTACTCTGATCTTAAGATCTTCCAAAAGGGGTAATACTTTGTTCTAGTAGGAGGTGTGTCTTATTTTATTTTTATTAAAGTAGTTACATCACACCCCCTCAAGCCCCTCCCACATCACCCCTACTCCTTCTAAATTCAATAATTCTTTCATCATTATTGCTACATATAGATGAATAAATATTTAAATAACCCTACTGAGTCCATTTGGTATTGCTTATACGCATGTTTCTAGAACTGACCACTGGGTACTGGATAAACAATTAGGACACTCGTCCCTGGGGAAAACCAACTCTTCCTCTAACTGCTAGGACTGGGGCCCAGGTGAGACTTCTCCCGTTCACACTGGCATGTCAATTAGTGATGTCACTGTTCAGGCCTTCTTTAAGCAACCATACTCTAGAGACATCACAGGCAAAGCGATATCCTGTCATATCTAGAACCTTGCCGCAGACATCAGACTCCCTGGTCCTCTGCCATATCTGCCTCCGAGGTCCCCGTTCCGGTCTCTGCCTTTGTTGGGAGGCAGAAGACGAATGGCAGAGTGGATGAGGCAGCAGAGAATCCTGCACCACGCTCAGCCCTTCCTGGGCAGGGGAACAACGAAGACACAAACTTACCACACAGACACCCTCACATTTCAGGCGCGCCTCGTTAATGGTGGTGTGATGCCTTCACGAGCTTCTCTACAGCTCTATAGTTCTAAGGGAACCTGGTTCCACCATGAACTTTAAGAGAAACACATGCAGCAGCTGTGTATAGAGAAACTCAACTTACTTCTGGGTCATTAGTTAAAAGAAATATTGAGAGGGTCTAGGCCCTTCCTAATACTAACAAAGTAAACATTTTAGAGCTGTGCTATCCAAGGGGCAGTGACTAGACAAATGTCGCTATTTAAATTTGAAATAAAATTTAAGTTGAATTATTTAAAATTCAAGTCCTCAGTCACATCTCTCAAGCACTGAACAGACCCATATGTCCGGTGACTGTCGTGCTTTGCAGCAAGAGCAAGGGTATGTCCATCATCACAGAAACTCTGCAGGACAAATAACAGTGAGGAGTACTGCAGCTCTTTGCATGGGCTCTCTTGCAGCTACTGCTACCTCGAGCACCCAATCATCAACTCTACAGGCTTGGCACACAGACAGCTGCAGACTCTCACTTCTTAGTACACAGCAAACTCTCCTGGCAAAGATATAGATCAGAAAAGATAAGCTGTTGTATATCATGATCCTTTCAGTTTCCTACAAACTGACTGTATATGGCAAAACTAAGTTTATACCAACACTCTGCTTTGAGCCAAAAGTCAAAATGGCTATGATGGTAAAGTCATCAGATAGCTAAATGGTTTATCCAACTGAGGGCAACAAAAATTAGTGAGTATAAGTTCATCTCCAGACACAAAACACTACCCTTGTAGTAGACTTCACATTTGCCTCAAATTCCTTTACAGCCTGACACCATGATTCTGACACTGAGCCTCTGTGGCAAAGTAAATGTTCGTATATACATGAGTACAGCGGGCCTCGCTTCTGGCGGCCTACAAGGTCATACATCATCCTGTCAGTCCCACAGGCATGGCTACATCTCCCCCCGCCCACCACTCCTCATCTAAATCTTACCTTTTAGGGCCAGACTTTCTCTATTATAAAGAATAACACTCCTCAAATTTACATAGCTAGTTACTGTGAGTGAAGGGGTCTTTCTGCTCAACACTGGAGGGGAAGAAATCCTGTAAAAGAACCAAGGTTGGTTTTTGTTGTTGTTGTTATTGTTTTGTCTGAGTCTGAAAAGATCCCCAGGCTTGGTCAGCAGCAGCAGCTGTGTGTACGAGGACCAGTGAGGTGCCTCTGCATGAATGCTGGGTGTCCCGTGTGCCTCATACCCACAAAGACATCTCCTATGGAGGACCTAGTTGAGGACTGCCTGAGAGACCAAGGATTGCTGGTGCAGACAATGCCAGCCAATCGGGAACTGCTGTTTAGAAGAGACGCTTTCTTGGGACCAATGGGGAGAGGGTGGAGGGTATTAAAGGAGCTTGTAGTGTCCCTTCTCACCTGCTCCCA
This sequence comes from Rattus norvegicus, assembly GCF_021556685.1. Taxonomy (NCBI): domain Eukaryota; kingdom Metazoa; phylum Chordata; class Mammalia; order Rodentia; family Muridae; genus Rattus; species Rattus norvegicus. The sequence continues at coordinate 93,650,352 of NC_141546.1, forward strand.
GAGTCTGTGCCATTGACTCAGCTGGTGCCGCCTCACCACCTCACCTCCAATCCCCAAAAGCAAGTAGGATTGGGCAGGCAGCGGTGGTTCAGGGCCCAGGCAGCAGCTGCAGGGGTGGCTGCCTGGGAGGACATGCTCCCTTTACATGGAATGGTGAGGGGGCTTCCTCTGAGTAGTAACTGACTGATCCATGGAGAGCTCCATCTTTTTCTTGTTTTCAGATTTATTTTATTTTTCAAATACGGGTATTGCCTGCATGCACAGATAATGCAGACCACATGCATGTCTGGTGCTGGAGATCTCTTAAAACTGTTGTGAGCTGCCATTTGGTGCTAGGAATTGAACCTGGGCCCTCTATGGAATAGCCAGTGCTCTTAACTGCTGGGCCATCTTTCCAGCCACCAGACAACTCCCACTTAACAGCTATTGAAAATAAACTTTAGAATTGACAAAATGGCTCAGCAAGTAAATGCCACCAAGCCTGATGACCTGAATTTTGGCCGCAGAGACTACAGGTTGTCCTCTGACCTCCGCAGGCACGCCGTACCATATGCATGCCCCCACACTGACACACAGAAACAAAGGCAGACAGATAGACACACACACAGAATTCTCTAAATAAATAAGTACATAATAAATAAGTATTTTTAGTGGTAAAGAAAAGGGTAATGTCAGTCTTACACCGTGCCTGCCAATAGTCAATCATGAATGAGTCAGACATTGAAGGAGCCCAACCCTGCTATACTGCTGAATTATTAGTTACCAAATTCTAAGATAGAGCCAGCAATTTCTTCCTTCACACAGCCACAGGAGAGTCCCTTAAACTCCATGCAGAGCACAAATCCCACGGAGAGAAGGCCTTGGTTGAACCTGGTGGATCACATGACCAAATAGACAGGAATGTGAGAACGGAGGTGGTCAGGGAGTAAACAGGGTAAGAGGTGTGTGGGGTGAGACAGCAGAGGGCTGGTGTGAAAGAAATCAGAGTGCATTATATGAATGGGCATGGTAGCACACCCCTCTACCCTCCTGAGGCAGAGGCCAGCAAATCTTCGTGAGTTCAAGGACAGCCTGGCCTAAATAAGTTCTAGGCCAAAACAAAGAGAATGTATTAGATTCAATTGTGAAACTACCAAAGAAGAATGTTAATAAGTCATATTAAGAATAAGATGCTACTTTTCTGGGCAAAAATATAAATGAGATGTAATGTCTAAAATATTTTCTACTTTCCATCACTCTACTATATATCATTTAATATAAATTAAATCATTTATTTATTAGATCTCTCTGATCTCTAGACGTTGTTGAGTTCTAGACAGGGGTAGTGTTGGCCAGGAGAACACCTAATGCAGCTCCCTGTTGTCCTATCCTGAGTGCTGGGTGGTTGTATGTGACTATCACCCACTCGAAAAGTCGTTCCTTGGCATAGATACTGCAGGTCATATTACTTCTCACTGAATAATTAAGTTATTAGGCACCCGGCAAAAAAGAAATATTCTAAGGGGCAAGTACAACTGTGTGGCTGCTTGCACGTCTAAGCCTAGTCATAAACGTGTGGAAGTCCATGGAAAATGAAAGCACATGGAGCTGAGCAGAGCTCGGCTGCGGGATGCTTGTCTCCCGTGGAGAAGGCCCTGGCTTCATCCCAGGGTTCCCCCTGCTCGCAGAGGCTGCTGCAAAGGCCCTTCCCAAGCACTCCCCACTGCACCCCTGACAGAGTCCTACACATCTGTGTTCCGTTCACTTCGTGTTCCTTTTTATTTTGTTTGTATAATTCTAAGATATCCACAACAGAGCATTCTTTCCAAAGAAATGTAAGTTTAACAGTTCTGGTCCCCAACATTTAACAGAAATGGTATATTGCCTAATATAAAAACCCAAACAAATTAAAACTGGGACCACCTCCTCCTGTCCCCCTAAAACACCCCTGGATCTAGGGGGCTGGAGAGGCAGCTTCACAGTTAAGGACACTTGTTCCTTGAAGAGGACCTGGGTTCAATTCCCAGCACCTACAGAGTGGCTCAACACTGTCCATAATTCCAGTTTCAGAGGATCTGATGCCCTTTCAGGCGACAGGTACATATATGTGCAGACCTGCACGCAGCTAAAACACACATACACATGAAAATATAAAAATACCTAAAATCTTAAAAGTTAAAAAGTGGGGGGGGGGCTAAAACTCTTCTGTGTGACAAAGGAGCAAAGGCCCAGCAGCCAGGGCTGGGATCCTGGTTTCTGAACTCTTTGCTATGGGAAAGCGGGGCTCACTGAGGACATGGCTGCTCTCAGGACACAGCAGGGGAAGACAAAAGATAAGCCCGGAGTATCATATAAGGCTGTAAGTCAGGATATCCGTTTAAAATAAACGTATGAAAAGCTTTCCAACGATGGGGAATGTCAATGGAACATAACCCAACAAGGTGGTCGGAGAGAGGAGACTTTGAGTGACAAGCTAGGGCAGGTTCAAATGTAACTCAAAATACAAAGCTAGTGTCTCTACCACACACCAATGCAAACACCTAACAGAAGAAGAGATAGATATCCCGTCGAGAAACAATGCCAGTAACGTGTGTAGCTGTCACAGATTCCTTTCACAGGGAGGACAAAACTGCACGCCCATCAGTGTGGGCTGAACACAGCAATGTTCTTCAAATGGCTGTGGTGAAGATACACTGGTCATGTGATTAAGGCCAACACCAACTGGTCATGCGATTGAGGCCAACATCCACAGTAAGTCACAGCTTTCTTGGCGGGGAAAGGGAGGGCTAATGGAATCTGCACTTTTTCCCCTCTCTGTGTAACTCAAATCTGTATGTTACTCCACCAAATACAGCCACTTCAACAAATGTTACTTCTTGCTCCATAAGGTGCATCCCACAAATACTTGACCAATAGTTCTGAAAACAGGCCGGACCATCAAAAGTCGAAGTCTGGAAAGCTGTCATGGTATCTGAAAGCTGGGATAACACAATGACTAGAGCGGTGTGGCGGGAGGCAAAGTCGGGAAAAGATCCTTATGGGAAAGCTAAGAAAGTCCGTATAGTACAGACCTGTGCACTGATGCTGTTCACTAACTAAGAGTGTGCAGCGCTAGGGCAACTGTGAACAGAGTTCACACTCTACACTGTTCACACTCTACACTGTCATCACAGTTTTGCTCTAAATCTAAGATACTCTAAAAACTAAATGTTCAGTTTTATACACTCTGTCTAACACCAGGCGGTACCATACATAATTTTAGGTTTGTGCTAAAGATGCGGGTCTGACATTGTAATGGTGGAGAGATGAGAAAGCTGGGACCCCCAGCTTCTATCCCAGCAACAGCACCAAGCTAACTTTTATGACATATTCTTGCCATGTGGGAGCTTCAGTGACATTCGTATGATACTTGCTACACACACACACACACACACACACACACACACACACACACGCACATGCACATACAATTAATAAGCAGTATGTCCCCATTAGCCTTAAGCTTCTCATCACTGGGTGGCCATATGCAGTAGTGACCCTGCCAGCAGGTGGCTCTCAATAACACAGAGACACAGTCAAGGCAAGTTTCTCAATGATAGAAACCAGCTACTCATGGCTGCCTCTGAGCAGAGAGCCAGAGCCCTCAGTCAGCAAGTTTGCATGAGAAGAACACTTTGCTTACTTCTGCTCTTCAGAGGATGCTAAAGAAAGACGGCGTTCATTTTCACAGGCCACACGATATAGCATCCAAGAGGAACCTGGGAAGTCTCTGAAGACATTTTCAACAATAATGACCAGAGTATACAGTGTCACATTCATTAAAAATATACATGGTAAGATTTAGAATGTTTTCCTCCCAGTAACTGAGTCTCAGGTGAATATTCACACAGCAATTGCAAGCGGCTGTTCCTACTGAAGTTAGTGGTTCGAGGCCTGTCGTCTTAGGTCTACAAGGTAAATGGTGCTCCCAAATTACTAGGTCTTAGTATACAGTCGTGAATGTTGCATCCACAACGTTTAGCAGGAGAAATATACGACCAATATCAATTACTGAAGGCCACAATTTTTGGCAAAGACTCAGAATCTTACAGGACCCTCAACTTTATTTAAATATAAAACTTTAAAATTTTCTTTTCATTTTTTTTGTTTTGCTTCTTTGTTCTGTTTTGTTGTGTTTTATCTTGTGTGGTTCGTGTGTGTGTGTGTGTGTGTGTGTGTGTGTGTGTGTGTGTGTGTGTGTGTGTGTGTTTTGGGTTTTTTTTTTCTTTTTTTTCTTTCAGACAAGGTTTTTCTGCTTAGTCCTGGCTGGCCAGGAACTCAGAGCTCTGCTTGCCTCTGCCTCCTGAGTGCTGGGATTAAAGGCACGCACCACCAGTGCCTGGAATATTTTCTTCCCCACATTAAATAAAAAGACAAAATCAAGTGAACACATGAAAGGCATTCAATAATTAACCATTCTTCTAGAAGCCTCTAATTGACCAATGGGAACTGAGGCCTTTAAAAAAAAAACAAAAACAAAACTTAAAATTGCTTAATTAACTCTTTAGAGTAAAGTAAACAGTTACTACAATAGGAACCTAATTTAATTTGGGATTGTACCTCCGAACACCTGCTGGATAAGGACCACCCTCACCACCACCACCTTCTGTGAAGCCTCTGAACTGAGAGCACCAAGAAACAAGGGGCTTTTGAATGCACTTTGAATATACTCCAGCTCTAGACCTGGGCAGACAGAGGAAAAGGCAACCAGCGAATATTTCTTGCCTTTTAAGGAAGAATGTTTGGAAAAATCACTTCATAAACAAGTGGGAATTTGGGGTGTATTAAGGCACAACCACTTTGCCCACTTTAAGTTTTAAAAGTGGGGAGGTGGCTTGGGACACAGTTCCGTGGCAGCATACTTGCCCAGCATCTGAGGCTCTCTGTTGGATCCCTAGCACAGGGATGGGGTTAGAGGAAGTGAAGTCACCACCCAGGCTGGTCCTGGAGGTGAGAGGAATGGGTGCTGAGCAGATATGAACGCAGATACTCACTGTACCAGAGGAGAAAGGGTTAGTTAGGGGAAACCAGCTTACCCTCAAGAACTCTACTAGGCACCGTGTTTGTACATAGATCCAACCCAGTTCTCTGATAAACACATGAAGGGGAGCTGTTGCTTTACTAGGCCTGAAACAGAAGTCCAGAGTGTGTGTGACTTTGCTAACGTCATCAGAGATGACAGAGATAAGATGTCTCTTATGTGGCATCCTGTGAGGTGTTAAATCATGCACGGCCTCGGGAATGCAAGTCATCCTGGACAACCAGTATCCTTGACAGCCAGTTGGTGGTCTTTACAAACACTCCTCAAGGATGCTGCTATCTGTTGACATGGAAACCAAGGTTCAGAGCCTAGAGGCAGAACACAGCAACCACAAGGAAAGAAATACTCATAGAGACTAACAAATGCATTCCCTCAAGAAAATCAGAGTGCATTTCTATATCCATCAGCCTGAGTGAATGACGCTGATAGTGTGGGACACACACACACACACACACACACACACACACACACACACACACACCTAATCCTTCAAGTAGACAGCCCTACTAGTACAGGCTCAGAAGCACTCACACTTCTTGCACCTATTTAAAAAAAGGTTTATTTGTTTTTATTTTCTATACGTATGCAGTGCATGGAGGTCAGAAAGGAGGATCCCTGGAACTGGAGTTACAGTCAATCGTGAGCTACGGCTAGGAAACACATGCGGGTGCTCTGTAAGACAGGCTGCTGACCCATCTCTCCGGCCCCTATGTGCATTTTTAAAAAGCAATGCCATCTCAACACTTTCTCCCCAGATAGAAAATGAGCGTCCATCTCTGGATCAGGTAAGGCACACGGGTGCAAATTGTTTCTGTCTGAAGTGGCGCGTGCAGAGACACCAGACGTCCATCCCTCTTTTAGTTGCCTTGAGGACCAAGTAAAGAGTTGATGCTTTGAGTGAAAGCATCCTATACCACCACAATGGCATTCCTCAGCCTCTTTACACAGGAAAGGGCCAAAGGTTTCAAAAGACCCCCCCCCAGTGTTCCTTTCACTACCTACAGTGAATCCATGGGGTATATTGTGGGTATCTGACCCCAGGGCAATGTTTCACTATAATGAGTTAGATTAATCCAATAGACCTTCATTGGAGCTTTAGCCAGATGTGGAACTGACACTGGAAATGTGTCTGGCCACAGTTAGATGTGGCTTCTGCACTCTTAGAACCAACAGTCCCAGCTCCATCAGTGTTCTCCTCAGAGCCATTTTGTTCACTTGCAAGAGCCGGCCTAGTTCAACAAATCGTGACTGACCAAAGCAGCTCTAGAGAGGAAATCTGGCTTCCACAGAGGTCTGTCTCGTTAACTGGTAAATATGGCTGCCCTTCTGGGCACACATGTCTCTGTTGTCTCTTCCTTCAGTGACAAGAACACCATTCAGACAGGATTAGGGTGTTATCTTTAAAGGTTAGTGGTTCCAAGTATGGCCATGTTCTGAGGAACTGGCAGCTGAGATTTAAGCACGTGGGTTGGGGTGGACACCACTCAGCCCATTGTATTTTCTCTCCACAGCTCTCCTTTGATGAGGAATCTTCTTCAATAAGTAACATCCTCAGATTCTTTTCAACTTGAAAAGATTTCGATTTGAGTCTTTTCCCAGCTCCGTTTAGCATCTTCCCTCACTAGGAAGATAGGCTTCTCCAAGTCAAACGTAACTAGCCAGGTCAGAAACTTGATCTCTCAGCCTCGAGATCAGGACCACAGGTGAGCCTTCCAGTCTAGACTGTAGTTCATTCTAGACATAGTCAGGTTGACAACCAGGAATAGCCATTACACTATCTCAGTCACTTAAAAAATTACTTATGCACACATTTTAATATTTAGAATGTAGTCAAACATCTGGAGATAGTGAACATCTATGAATTATCAGAATAGAAGACTAGTGTTTATTAATTACATATGTCAGGGATCCTGTCACACCTTCATTAAGAATCTACTGGTGGGGGGCTGGGGATTTAGCTCAGTGGTAGAGCGCTTGCCTAGGAAGCGCAAGGCCCTGGGTTCGGTCCCCAGCTCCGAAAAAAAGAACCAAAAAAAAAAAAAAAAGAAGAAGAAGAATCTACTGGTGGGCTGGAGAGATAGCTCAGTGGCTGCTCTTCCAGAGGTCGTGAATTCAATTTCTACAAATCCCGTGACTTCTCACAACCATCCACAATGAGATTTAATGCCATCTTGGGCATGCAGGCATTCAGAACATTCATACATGAAAAATACATAAAGAGTCTACTGACTTTGAATTGTAAACTATTTTAATATAACTTTAAATTTCTAGGGAAACTATAGCTGACCAGAACTAGTTTTTAATAGGCAGCCTAAGGCTTGACTAGATTCCTGAGATTCCCGTGTGTTCTGTTTTTGTTGCTTTCTGGTGGTAAGGAAACAGACCGAATTGGCAGTCACCCCTGCAGCTGGTGCATGGTCTGGTTCTTCCAGAAGGGTGGGGGAAATGAAGAGGAGAGCGAGAGACTCTGTACTTCCAAAGGGGAAGCGACTAAAATCACAGGAGTCAGATATAAGAATATAGAAAAGAGGAGGCAGAGAGATAAGCTGGTGGCTAAGAGCACTGGCTGCTCTTCCAGAGGACCAGGGTTCGATTCCCTGCACCAACATGGAGGCTTGAAACCATCCGTAATTCAAATCTAAGGAATCTAATACCCACTTCTGGGCCCTGTGGGCATGAGGCATGCACAGGACATGCAGGCACACATGCAGGCACACATGCAGGCACACACATAAAGTAATAGGAGCGGGTGGGGAGAGGAGTAGGAGACAGATTTCCAGGGCAGATCTGGCAAGCAGCCAGTCCAGCAACTGCAAACTAGCTCGGAAATACAAGGACATTAACTTTGAACAAGGTTACCAGATCCACCAGGGAGTCTCCACTGCTCCAATCAAATGCCGTATTCCCTCTTTCCTTTTTATAATGCACAGGACAACAAAAAGAAGCAGTGGTTTTTCTCCTAAGACCCCTTCCCGACAAGATTCATGGTGATGAGGCCTAAGCAAAGCACGTCTCCTTTAAGAAAAGGGACATGAGGTATGGTGTGTACTGTAAATGTCAGTTTCTTTTGGTCGGGTAAAACCCCATCTCATGACCTCTGTCTTTCATCACCAATAAACTCTGGATCATGCCACTAATTGAAAGCTATGAAGGGTGAGGAAGTACTTGGCTTGAGTGGTTTCAGGAATTGCCTATCTCTATGTTGAATTCATTCCTAACAGAAAACCAAGATTCTCACTTGTTAAAATCGTCTTAGAAGTAGAATACAGGAATGATCAACATATACGAAAAGGTAGAAATAATCTGAATTCAAAATTAATTTTTAAAAAGAAAATAGGTCTGTAGTCTTCTATTCAACTAAATATCAAAAGAGAGAGGAGGGGGGAGGAGAAGCCTTACTTTCCAATCAATATTCGACCGTAAACCAATGCGAGAAAGTGAGGGGGGTCCTGAGTAACAAAGCTGTGGGAGATAAACCTGCTAATCAGTCAGGCGGACCTCATATTCATGCTGACTGTCACAGATGCGGATGTGGAGGTGGGATCATATGGAAAGTTCTGGTAATACCAACATCAGACAAAAAACGACAGAGAAGAATTCTGCACGGAATGTGTATGCTTGGAAGAAAGATTACAAGTATTATTCTTCTCTCGCCACAAATGCAAAACAGGCGAAATCAATAACCAATTCTATTTCTGGGATTCATTCACTGTGCTGCATAAAGGCAATTTCAGACCAGCCTGAAAAGAACTCCTTACTCAGCGTCTTCTCAGACATGTATATCTGTCATTCTCCAAAACACATACCTCATCGAACTGTGGCACAGACGGCACTCTCTGAGTAGTGCTTTAGCGAATCGTGGGGCGGTTGGGAAAGCCCTCAAGTGCTGGGCGCTTCAGAGTGCGTGTACTACATTTGAACACTTGGGGTGACCACTCGCCATTTCATTGCAACTGATTTAATGACTACAAAGCCTAAGTAGTCAATCCCCTCTTAAATACATTGATTTGCCGAAAGCGCTGGCGTATCCAGAAGCAGGCTGAAGAAAGTGGAATTCCCTGAACATCTCATTCCTGATCATGAGCATGGAATGTTAGTCTACGAAAGCCATGATGTCTAAGATCGGTCTTAGTCACATTGCTTAAAGTGAACATGCCCGGTCACTTCTATACAGAATAAAGACACTAGGCACGGAGCACAAAAGTGAGGGTTAAGTTCTCATGCATCTAGGGCATATGACTAGGCTAAAGCCACCGGTCGCACATCAGTCACAAAGATGAATTTGAAAGAGAAGCAGATGCATTATCACTTACCTGGACACAGGTTTCTCTTTAATCTTACTTATTTATTTAACTTTGGATTCTGTGTGCGCATGTGTACATGGGTTACATGTCCATGTGTGCAGTTATGAACTGCCTGACATGGTTGTCAGGGGCCCATTACCTGACATGGAACCCCAGTCAGAAAGATTCACAGGGGTTTTTAACAGCTGACCCATCTCTCCAGTTCATTTTAGGTTTCATGCCTCTTCTCCCCACAACAGTCTCATTTTTACCACTTACTCCTGTTACAGTAACCCTAGAAACCTTAAGACCCATCAGAACTCCATGGTGGAATCTGTTAGGACCTGCCCTCCTATTTCAAACTAACAGACAGCATTAGGGTGGGAAGGGCCAACGAACTGGAAGCTACCTAAATGAAGGTGATATGGAAAATACCACATCACAAGAGCATGAGCCATGGGAAAAGGCTAGCCACTGACACATTTATCAGGGACCCTTGTACAAAGACTAAAAGATGAAACAATATCCAAAGAAAAGATGTAGGGTGAAAACAAAGAGCAGGAAGAGGGAGAGGATCGGGAGGAGGAGGAAGAAGAAGAGGAGGAGGACAGGAGGAAGAGGAGGAGGGGAGGAGGAAAAAGAGGGGAAGGAGGAAGAGGAAGAGGAGGAAAAGGGGGGAGGGAAAGGGGGAGGGGAGGAGAAAGGGAGGGGGAGGAGATAAAGGAGGGAGAGGGGGAAGGGAGGAAGAAGAATAAGGGGAAGGGGAAGAAGAGGAGGAAGAAGGAGGAAGGGAGGAGGGAGGAGGAAGAAGAGGAGGAGAAGGAGAAGAAGGAGAAGGAGAAGAAGAAGAAGAAGAAGAAAAAAGACTGTATTGTCCACAAAGTAAAACAACTACAGGTGATGACCCATGTTTGGTTTTGTTTTCATTTGTAACCAGAAAAAAAAATTTAATCAAATCTGACCCTGTGAGAGAGGATTCATTTAATTTGCTTTTCTATTTGTGATCTGATTTTTTTCTCAGATCAGTACTTTTTGGTACTATCAGTTATTTAGACTCCAGTGTTCACAGGAATTACAAGAGTAGAGTAGGAAATGGACAGCTTTTTAGAGCTCAGAAAGCTATACATTTGGAGAAGTGTGGTTGGCAGATTGGTCTAGCTAGCTAAGACCTGCCACTGCCACAGCAGAAGGAAGTTCCAAAAACGGAAGAGTGACAGAAAGGATGAGCTTCTAATGGTCCTCGTGGGAGACAGGGTTGGGAACGGACAGGAAGCCTCTGGAAACAAGGCAGGAGGAAGAAGCTACCAGGGCAGGAGAAGCGATCCCCAGGCTGGCATCTGGTTGGCTGTTAAGACAAACAGCCTGTGGCTTTTGCCCTTACCTTATGGAGACACAACCGATGTGAACGATGCAGAGAGGAACCAAAGCAGATGCGACCTGAGGATCCTCTCCAGTTCAGAGAAACACCAAAATCTGACTTCATGGGAATCTGGTTATTTTATACAAGCTTAAAATGACCTGCCAGGCCAAACCCCGGCAAAATGTTCACTATTTTTAAAGTTAAAGATGAAAATGTGAAACTCCAAGCATCGTTTGCATCCTGGCCTGGGAAGAGATAAAAATCAGGCCGGCCTTGGCTTCTCCCTTTCCAAGAGGAAAATGGCAGACTCTGCAGTACAGCCACACCTTTACCTTTCCTGAGAGGAAAAGGCCTTAGTGGCTCAGCAGCGTCCTGCCGAGCTTCACTGGCAATTTACGTCTTGAAGCTGTGCAGATGTTCTCAGACTGGCGAGGTTTGCAAGTGTATGCGTGTGCGTGCATGCATGCTTCTTCTACCCAAGGGAAATATGGACGCTAGAGAGAGAGATGGATTTACCAGCTCCCAGCTGCAACGGCTTGGTGACGACGCCCAAAGTATTTCAGTTCTCATCGACTATGCTAATTTATCTTTCCAGAGGAGATAATAATAAAATCAACATCAGAGCGGTATAGAGGAGCTTGACCCTCGAAGAAGGGCACACACCAGTGCCCAGGACACCCTGGAAACACAATCAGCCCTTGGAATCCATGAAGCTGACACAGACAGCAAGATGTCATAGTGCTCGGTATCTTGGATAAACAGCATAGCTTTTCCAGACAACCTTATACACATCCTGCCATGCACACTGAACCTAGGCTTCACCTATGATGCCTAAGACAATGCAAACAATGAACAAACAGAAGTTACAGCATATCGATTATAGAAGAGGGTCTGGACCTGCACAACTTACAAAAATGACCTTCATGCTGCGGCAAGGTAAGCCACAGAAACAAAAGGTTAGCTATTTAACAAACTGTGGCTGCCACTGTTGTTATCTTACAGACTACAGGGATGGGTGGAGGAAGGACCAGAAAACTGGTCTTTTCAAACACTAGTGAGTGCCAGTGTAGTTACATAATTAAGTCTAGTTAATGGCTGTGAATGTGGTAAAAGTAAAAAAACTGCTGAAGGAGAAACTGTCAAAATTGTCAAAAATTCATATCAAGATGGCCTTAGAGAAAAAAAAGAAAGAAAGAAAAAGAAAGGAAGGAAGGAAGAAAGAAAGAAAGAAAGAAAGAAAGAAAGAAAGAAAGAAAAAATTTGGAGCAGAAAAGAAAATAAAAAATATATAATTTTTAAATAAGTATCTAAAAATTAAAATTTGTTCTTAAACATTTTAATTTGATTTAACATCTTCTCAGGGCATTGAATCTGAATTTTAAGAATAAAATGTTCTAACACTTGTTTTCTCTCTTGTTACATGAGAGTGGTCTCAATTTTGCCTCTTAGCCCAAGAAATAAAAAACAATCACAGTCTAGCTCTAGTGAAAAAGAATAAACAGAACAGGGCAGCTACATGCTGGAAAGAGAAAATGGCTGTAAGGTATGAGGGAGAAAAATACAAGAGAAATATGCAATTTAAGACATATTTTATTTATCTATTTAATGATTAAAAATTGTATTTATGACTGCAAAGCTTCTGTAAGGCAAAGGACACTGTGGTTAGGACAAAACGGCAACCAACAGATTGGGAAAAGATCTTTACCAATCCTACAACAGATAGAGGCCTTATATCCAAAATATACAAAGAACTCAAGAAGTTAGACCGCAGGGAGACAAATAACCCTATTAAAAAATGGGGTTCAGAGCTAAACAAAGAATTCACAGCTGAGGAATGCCGAATGGCTGAGAAACACCTAAAGAAATGTTCAACATCTTTAGTCATAAGGGAAATGCAAATCAAAACAACCCTGAGATTTCACCTCACACCAGTGAGAATGGCTAAGATCAAAAACTCAGGTGACAGTAAATGCTGGAGAGGATGCAGAGAAAGAGGAACACTCCTCCATTGTTGGTGGGATTGCAGACTGGTTCAACCATTCTGGAAATCAGTCTGGAGGTTCCTCAGAAAATTGGACATTGAACTGCCTGAGGATCCAGCTATACCTCTCTTGGGCATATACCCAAAAGATGCCCCAACATATAAAAAAGACACGTGCTCCACTATGTTCATCGCAGCCTTATTTATAATAGCCAGAAGCTGGAAAGAACCCAGATGCCCTTCAACAGAGTAATGGATACAGAAAATGTGGTACATCTACACAATGGAATATTACTCAGTTATCAAAAACAATGACTTTATGAAATTCGTAGGCAAATGGTTGGAACTGGAAAATATCATCCTGAGTGAGCTAACCCAATCACAGAAAGACATACATGGTATGCACTCATTGATAAGTGGCTATTAGCCCAAATGCTTGAATTACCCTAGAACAAATGATACTCAAGACGGATGATCAAAATGTGAATGCCTCACTCCTTCTTTAAAAGGGGAACAAGAATACCCTTGGCAGGGAAGAGAGAGGCAAAGATTAAAACAGAGACTGAAGGAACAACCATTCAGAGCCTGCCGCACATGTGGCCCATACATATACAGCCACCCAATTAGACAAGATGGATGAAGCAAAGAAGTGCAGACCGACAGGAGCCGGATGTAGATCGCTCCTGAGAGACACAGCCAGAATACAGCAAATACAGAGGCGAATGCCAGCAGCAAACCACTGAACTGAGAATAGGTCCCCTATTGAAGGAATCAGAGAAAGAACTGGAAGAGCTTGAAGGGGCTCGAGACCCCATATGTACAACAATGACAAGCAACCAGAGCTTCCAGGGACTAAGCCACTACCTAAAGACTATACATGGACTGACCCTGGACTCTGACCTCATAGGTAGCAATGAATATCCTAGTAAGAGCACCAGTGGAAGGGGAAGCCCTGAGTCCTGCTAAGACTGAACCCCCAGTGAACTAGACTGTTGGGGAGAGGGAGGCAATGGGGGGAGGGTTGGGAGGGGAACACCCATAAGGAAGGGGAGGGGAGGGGGATGTTTGCCCGGAAACCAGGAAAGGGAATAACACTCGAAATGTATATAAGAAATACTCAAGTTAATAAAAAAAATTGTATTTATGGGCTAAAGAGATGGCTCAGTGGGTAAGAGTACTTCTGCTTGCAGTGAGGACCCAGTTTAGATTCCCAGCATCTACATGACAGCTCACAAGCATTTGTAACTCCAGTTCTAGGGGATGTGACGCCCTCTTCTGACCTCCATGGGCACCAAGCATGCATATGGTGCACATATGTACATGCAGGCAAAACATTCATACATAAAATTAATATATTGCCCCCAAATTAACCCACCAAAATTATATTTGTGAGAAAAATACATACATATATATACATATACATATATATATAATAACATTTTCCCTGAAATCTAAAGTAAGAATCCATTTGCTTTTATTACTTTTTAAATATCTTGATAAATTGAGAGAATGGTTCAGTACTAGGATATTATCAATTACACACTTGGGAGAAGTCTGAGGTGTTCTTGGGGTGAGAAGGGGTGGGCTTGACTGAAGTAGGGGCCTGCACACACTAGGCAAGGGGCTCTAACAGGAGTCCATACACCTGGTCCTCTCTTTACTTTGTATTGTGAGACAGGGACTTACTAAGTTCCTTAAGCTAACCTTGCATGCCCTCTACCACCCTGACAGGCCAATGAACCTGCCATGCTCCTGCCACAGACCCTGAAGCATCTGGGATTGAGGGCTTGCTAAACCGTCCCATCTAAATCCAAGAGATTTCTAAAGTGCCTGAACATGCTAACAAAGTCAAGTTGAACTTAACTGACAAAGCAAACATCCTGTAACTTTCAGGTTTCCTATATGAACCATCCACGGCTGAACTGGCTCCCAGGAGGTGCCAGACACCCAAGACTTCCCAGATGACTCCCAGTTTACTCAATCATCTCCACAAGATGTTTTACTGGAAAAATGACTTTCTCTATAAACTTGTGCTATCGAAAGTCTTAATAGATTCCTAAGTGACCATATGGCCTGAAAACTTCCCGTATATGCATCTGTCTAGCACTTTAAAGAAATTATGAAGAGATTGTGGTTTTCTGGTAATAAGAAACTTTCAAAAGTTGCATTTTACGTCTGTGGGATGTGAATGATTTTAGAATGATACTTATCTTTACCCCTCATGGGCTCACTGAAAGCCTAGGTCTCCCTCTCTGCAAGCACTTTCACTGACATGGGAGATCTACTACGTGAGTTATTGTACACCAAAAAATTGGACAAGGGGCGTTCCAAGGGCCCAGGCCCTGTGACTAAGACTGAGACATAGTCACTGACTCGCTCCATGCAGGGCATTGTCAAGGATTTGATACTACTGCCTAGATGTCCAGACACTGCCGGGCCCAAGTGAATGGAAACAGACAGATGGCTATATACTCGCTGCACGCCACCGATGACTGAGTTTA
Source organism: Rattus norvegicus (assembly GCF_021556685.1). Classification (NCBI taxonomy): domain Eukaryota; kingdom Metazoa; phylum Chordata; class Mammalia; order Rodentia; family Muridae; genus Rattus; species Rattus norvegicus. Next base: position 93,665,536 of record NC_141546.1, read on the forward strand.
ATATTCTGTGTGTTTTAGACACTCTGAATCATGCCTTGTACTGTTTGAGTGGTTTGGTGAGAACTCCTCAAATATTCACTGTTCGTTACATTCTAAATACTTAGTTCCCAAATGAAAGTAAGAGCACTGCTAGGATCATATCACGGGTCACCTACACACACAGAAAACACGCATGCAGTAAGATGTTCTGCTGCATAGGCAACTGTCTGCCTCACACTGCAGCTCATGCAAAACGCACGTCACAGCCCTCTCTGAGTATCCGAGAACGCACGAACCAGGACCAACTTGTTTTTTTTTAAAGCTCATTATGATTCAAGCAAATTAATAATATCACACAGCATGTGTGATGGGACAACACCAAGCACGGAGAAACATTAAAACCCCTTTCCGCTGGAGCATAACTCATCCTGATCTTTACTACCGGATTCAAGTAAAGGTCAAACCATATATGATGATATGGATTCAGAAAATACATTACATCGCTGTTGAACATGGACTGAAATGAGGGTGCCTAATTTTAAAATGGAAGTAATTTTAAAATTATAAATAATGAAAAATGTCTTCATTATCGAATATAAGAAATAAAGCTTTACAATTGATCGCCAGCAACAATTTAGCTACCTTGCGTGCACATGCACATGCATACACACACACACACGCTTACCACTAATGCTTTTAGTGCGACATTAATGTTCTCCATATTCTTCAATATATATTCAGTGAATATCACTCGAGTCAGGGACCAAACAAGGTCAGAAATGGCTATGTGATAAATTACAAACCTTAACAACTTTTGAACAGGCTTAAATGTACGAGTCATCTAAAAGCCATTTAGCCTGACAGAGGAACGGTAACGAAGTAGACAAACTAATAAGAACCGTATATTAATCTGTCCTATCCCACGGTAAAAGGCCAACGTCTTAACAAGCACTAACTGAACGGGGATCCCAATCACACACAACTGGAGAGAGTAAAAAGAATTATCTTTTAAAGACTGTATAAGCAATGAATACTTGCTTATTTATGCCGATACTTGTATAAGCATACAAGTTTTTATTAATAACTTGATCAGAGTCACAGCACAGAGACCGCTGAAAAGCCGTTTTACCAGCTTTGATTGAAAACAACCACAGGGAGGGGAGCTCAGGGACGTGATGTGTTGGATCGCCAGTTGGTTTTTCAGAGGTAAGGACGGCTGAGGTGTCTACCTTCAGGATCTACCTGTATAAACATGGATGGAGGCCGATGGGATTTTACGTAATTATATTTCTTGAGGTGGCTGAGTCCCGTGAAGTGACTCTGCTCTTCAAGTTCCCCAAGAGACGGTCAGAGACCAAGTTCTGGGAGGAAGGTGAACCCATCTGATTCAATCAAATCAACGGCAATTCCAGCATGAAGAGGCTGGGGGGTCACCCTGCAGTGGGGGGGACACTGGCTGAACGCTTCGGCAAGTGGCTTCTCCGGGAATGACTTGAAACTGACAAGTGACATTGATAAAATCGTCACTAGCACATCTACTTCAGTATTTCTTAAGGATGGCTCTTCGGCCGTGAAAATGACATACCCAGGGAGCTCAGACACAATCTGATTTACCTTCCAGGTTGGGGACGAGAGGCTCACAAGGAAGGAGGCTGAGGAAGCTTTTAACAAAGTGCCCAGGAGAGGCCTGTGTGCCCCAAAAGCTCAGGAGAAGGCTTTTCTTCAGAAGGCGTCTACACTAACGCAATCGTCTCCTCACACTTAAATCCATACAATGATGAACTACCCAACAGGCACGGTACAGACACCAAACTATTAACAACACGGTGCTTTCAAATGTGCACTTGGGCTGGCAGTAAATGCATGTATGGGCATACGCGTGGACAAATGAACAGGAATAGACAGGACAATTAATGTTACTGGAAAATAAATAAAAACCTGGTTCTCTAAGAGTTGGTCCAACGAATCCGCTCATGACACTAAAAATCACCAAAGGGCACCAAGTCTCTCACTGTCTACATAGTTGTCCCATGTGATGTTAACTTCTCAAATACATATCAAAGGAGACCAAAGGGAAGGAGGAAGCATGGGGCTGATTCCAGGTTCTCCGAAACATCACAGCGCTGCACTGCTTTTTGTCATGCATGGTTGTGCTGGCAGACAGCACCACCTTCCCTGGTACTTCTGCTGCAAAAGGCGTTGCTTAGCAACAGCAATCAATGCTGGGTTTCCCCTTCACCATTTTCCAGAGGATTGAAACACCGCTCCAAGGTACTATTTGCAAGCACCTTCTGTTTGATTGACCACACACACTTGTTAATATTTCTCTTCGTTTAAAGAAAAGACAAAACAAAACTGAACTAAGAACCCTAGCGTGGACAGTTGAAGAAAGTCTAGAACAGCACAGGGTGCTCTAGGATGTGTTTGATGAAGGAAAATTCTGACAGTTCATTGACTTTATCTGCAAGATACTCTTTCATTCTGCCATTTTTAGAGCTGATTTCTGCTATCTCCAGGGAGATAAAAGCTGGCTGTTAGCATGAATTATCATTATAAATGCAAATTTACCAGGGAGTTCCATGAAACACAAAAGGCAAATGATTTTCAGAAACATGTTTAATACCCACCACATGTCTTCGGTAATGTTCCTGTGTTAGCTACAGTCTTACCATTACCAAAGCTTCTCAATAATGCAATGACTCCAGTGATGTCACAAAATGTAATTGGAAAGACGGAAAACATTTAAAATATAAATGTCGATGGTAAAATCACACAGAAAGTAGAATATTCACTCAGTGATGAAAGGGAAGGGAAACTGAATGGGGGAGGCAGATGGTAGTGTTTAAATAAGGTATGACAATATGTCTTCATAATCAATGCTTCACTCATAAATGAGTGAAATACAAGAACTTGAAAGTGTGTGCCTCAGTTCCTTCTCCCATCACTGTAGGATCTCCACTTGCTGACAGGTCCGGAACACAGTCCCTTGTGGCAGGAAGTCACGACTGCAGAGGCCTGGAGCGCCGGCCCCTCTTGGCTTCCTTTCTGTGCTTGCCCCAGGAAATGACATCATACCACCACAGGAAGATCTTCTCTTCTCATTTCACCCAACCAGAGATTATTATTCAGCGAGACAAATGGATAACTTTTAATCCTTTGTGAATATCATGACGTAAAGAAACTGGATCCTAAGGTGAATAAAGTTGAAAGCAAATAACATTTATTTGCACTTACATGTGTCAGCTGGAAGGAAAAGAGGAAGGAAGGGAGGGAGGGAAGGAGGAAGGAGGGAGGAGGGAGGGAGGGAGGGGGAGACAGGAAGGGAAGGGGAAGGAATTAGGAAAGAAAAGGAAAAGAAGGAGGGAGAGAGAGGAAGGAGAGATGGAGGGAGGGAGGGTGGAAATCTTATAACTAACAAAAGAGACAGAAATGATGGTTGCCCAGAGGAGGAGCAAACCAAGGAGACTATAATGGGCAATATTTAACTATATATTTCAAACAGCTACTGGAGAAGGTCTCAAATGACAAAGAATGCCACAAGAAAATGGCAAAGGCTTGAAGTGACAACTATAGTAAAAACCCTGATCTAAATCTTGCATATTATAAACTGGAAGAGAGATCACACTGTCGTCCTTAAATATTTACAATTATAATATTTCAATTAAAAAATGAGTTAATGGGTCAGAAGAGATGACTGGGTGGGTAAACGGCTTGTTACATAAGTATGAAGGCCAGAGTTCTGATCCACAACACCAACATAAATGTCAGGTACGTGTGGAAGCCCAACTGTTATCCCAGAATTTGGGCAACAGAAATGGGGCCTCCCTAGAGCGAGTTGGCTAGCTTGACTTGCCAAATCAGTGAGTTCTGGGCTCAGGTAAAAGACCCTGTCCCAATACATAGGTGGGAAGCAACTGAGAATGGCACTCAATATCAACCCCTGGCTTCCACACATATGTACGCCCATGTCAAAGTGTAACCACACACCAGTCATGACCACACACATACAGTCACGCATGTACACACGTGCAACAACAACAAGTTCATAGCTGAAGAAATAGGTCAACGGTAGAACATTTGCCTAACAGAAAGGAAGTGTTGGATGTTATTTCTAGTGTAGTGAATAAACAAATGTACAAATGCATACATAAACAAAATGCCGTCACATATTCCAAAGAAAGCAATTAAGGCTACTGAACGAGATCGGCCATTTTGAAGATGCTGGGTGATAGTAAACAAACACATGTCAAAGGACACCATAGGTGTCTTGGGTTTTGCTTTTGGGTTTTGTTTTATTTTGTTTTTTATTGTGGTGATAAGATACCATGAGCAAGGCAACTTATGAAAGTATTTAACTGGGCTTCTGGTTCCAAGGGTTACAGTTTAGGGTGGCAGAAGTGGGCAGCTGGAGCAGCAAGTGAGAGTTCACTCTTGATCCAGAGAAAGAATACTGGGAACGGCTGGAGCCTAGCCTTTTAAAACCTTAAAGTCTGCACCCAGTGACATACCTCCAATGAGGCCACACCTCCAACTCCTTCCCAAACACTTCCACCAAGTGGGGACCAAGTATTCAAACATGTAAACCTATGAAAGTCATTCTTATCCGAAGCACTGCTACAGACAAACAGAAACAAACAGCTGATCTTGGGCCCTGAGCCTCCTCATAGGCTGAACAAGGTCAATAGGTCCATCAACCTCCTGACTTGGTCCCCAGCCTGCATGATACAATGTACATAAAGACCAGGACCGAGACCCTTGCCCAAGGGCCAAGATGAGTCACACACAGATGTAGTCCATGGAGCCCATCTACTGCAGCTGGTACTCTTCCCATGATGCCTAGGATCGTCTCAATGGCCGCCAGCTTTGCATAAACCACAGCTCTGACACAGCGTATGAATAAAAAACGCTGCACCCAATCCTGCTTATTTTTCTCACCAAACACAGTAATTCATTTCTTTCACGAGAACATTCTAGATCCTGTTTATCTTCTGACGTACCACCTTCTGACCTGGCTCCTGGAACCAGCCTGTAGGTGATGCAAATCAACAAAAGCTTTGTGCTCATACCAGCAGCGGAAGACAGCCAAGGTTTAATCTTTCACTCACTGTTTCTCAATCCATCAAACTTTTGTTTCTCCTTCTCCTGAGAAGCGACAGTGTTAGTCTAATGGAAGGACAGTCATCACAACACCAAGATGTGAGGGTAACAAGGCTGAAAAAGACAAGGGGCCGATCTTGAAATCCATTTTATTTCTCATCCTAGACCTCAAATCAAAAAGAAATACCCCTATTTTTAAAAGATGTATCTCATATAAGAACATATTAATGACACTATAGAAGGGCATACATATTCAATTATCTATGCCATCTTCCCACTATGGATTAAACTTAAATTCATAGATATGGTTCACTTCCTTTCTTTTTAAAAATATTTTCGTATCTCCTAAATGCTTTGGGTGTTTTTTTCCTCATTCAAATTAAGATGCAATGTTTTACCAGTTACCACAAAAGCTATATGCATGTGGGAAAGGAGCTTATGATAACCTGTGCAATTACTCATTGCTACATAGCACACCCAAGCAGCATCTGAAAAAGCGGCTTCATTACCGGTGGAGATTGGGACAGTAAGAAAATGGTTTCCCAAGCCCAGCACTAGATACATCTTTGTTTGCACGGTCTATGTGTATTGTCATGGGACAGGTGCAGGAAAATATAAAACATAAATATTTAAAATACGACTGAGCTACTGGGAAGTCAATGACAAAGAAAAATATCATTGCAGGGTTTCGTGCACATATTTAAATACATAAATTACTTTGAGATTATCAAAAAGGCCTACCGTTTCGTTTTTTTTTTTCCATTCTGCACTTATTGTTATGCTACTGCATTAAATTTTTTTTAATTAGGAATAATTTGTAAAATGTCACACAATAGTAAATCCATCAGTGCTCTAAAGGAAGCCATCAGTAATGAGTGGAAACAGTTTTGCATTTAAGAGAAAAATCTTGATCCTTTTGATTTCACCCATCACTCAGTCTAGACTTTCAGCCTTATCCTCACACAATCAAGACCCAACGAAATTCCATCATTTCCCTACCTCCCCCCAACCTTCCCATGCACACTATCCACCCTAGCTTTTCACTGGAGACAACTGACTAACCTGAGGGACCCCCCCCCCAGCTTCAAGCTTGACAACGTGTGTTTTAACACCAGAGAGAATGCCTAGATTTTGCCCAGAATGGGAGGTCTGAAAACAAATCCCCACATGAAATGAGGACACACAGAGCCTACATTTAGTGAAACTGAGCAACTGTCAGCTAGAATCCCAATCCAACATAAGGACCCAGGATAGTTAATGCTCTGTCGCCCAAAACGATGAGCAGCAAACTCGACCAGGATAAACTCTGGTCTGGAAAGCACGGGCAGCGATGAGGAAGAATGAACTGCATCCAGATGCTTCATCATGGAAGAAAAACATCTCAAGGTGCTGGACCAAAACCAAACAAAATGGCTGAGGGGGACTAAGCTGGCTCAATTTACATAAAATTACAACCATACCAAAGCAAACCGAATACCTATGCCAATTCACAGGTGAAAAACTGCACAGAAAACCGAAGAATGAAACTCAGAGCAGTGGTGATCACTAGACAGAAACGAAGAAAAGGGATGTAAATGTGGAAATGCTGCATCTGGAGGACGGCGGGCGGCACAGACGCTTTTACCAGCTGTCTGTATGCGTAACCTGGAGTGAAGGCAGTGTTCAGTGTGTTGCAAGATTTAAACAAAAGTTTGGTTTGTTTGTCTCCCCACACACACAAAAGGAGTTACACTCATGGGGTATGCTAATGGTAGCCATGACGTCACCCAAGTACTGCAACAGCACACACGTGTCAGAAAGAGAAATCACACATGTCGGGAACATCACAGAAAACACCGATGGGCTTCAAATAATGGAGGGTGAAAAGGGGTGAGGGGCCGGTCACCTCAATCAGCCTCCATCCCAGAGGGAACCATCAGACATTCTCAGATTCCCAGTGTCATGTTTATCTATAAAGAAAGCTAAGCTTCAGCTAAGAAAGTGGTGCGTGCGTGTGTGTGTGTGTGTGTGTGTGTGTGTGTGTGTGTGTGTGTGTGTGCGCGCGCGCGCGCCTCTCACCAGCACTGGGTCTGTAAGCACAATTTCTGGCATCAATGTCCTCAGCTTTCCCGGTCCTGAACTCTGAATGTCCCCTAGCGGATACCCATATAGAGTAACTAGCTCTAATCTGAAATGCTTGAGGCTAGAATTCTCTCATATTTGGGAATTTTTCAGATTTGGAGATTTTCCCCCAGGGTTGTATATATTCAATCCAAAAATTTGAAATCTCAGGACCAGATGGGGTGATACACACTTACAATGCCATGGCTGATGCAAAAAGATTGCCACAAGTTTGAGGCCAGCCTGGGCTATATAGAAAATCCTTAGACCAATATGGATGGATGGATGGATGGATGGATGGATGGATGGATGGATGGATGGATGGATGGATGGATGCACTGACGGACGGGTAGACAGGTAGACAGACAGACAGACAGAGATAAAGAAATATCTGAAGTACTTCAAAATATGAATCTTTAAATCTCTTCGAGTATTCAGGAAGTCCTAGGCTTCAGGGGATTTTGAATTTGAGAAGTTCAACCTGTACCTACTTCAACATCTGTCATCTAAGCTTCCACTGCTACTCTGTCTCACCATTCACAACAGAGGCTGCTCTGCTGTTGTGACTGTTGTGATGTCTGGGCTGACGGCAGAACAGATGGGCAGGTCTGCTGCACGGTGAATATTTGCCAACAATCGGAAGGGTGTAAAAGTAAATCTCAGAGAAAGCCAAACCCAGACACAAGGAGCCTAACAAATAATTCAAACATTCACTGCTGGAGAGAGAATTGCCACAGCTTCATAGTGTGAATTCAGAACTACTCAGAAAAATGAAAGCTGACCAAAACAATACGCCGTTGATGTTAATTCCTACTCATAATAAATCATACTGGGATTGGAATGTGACTCAGGACTGTGCTCACACTTCTCTGATTCTCCATTTTAGACAAGCACAAATTATTGGTTTGCATTATCGAGCCTGTCATGGAGAAAGACTGCAATACAGACCCCATGTAGTAAGAAATAAGCAAAATTCAGAAATCGAATTTGGGGTTTGGACCACTGTGCCTTATGAGAGGCACATTTTTTTTTTTTGAGCAAATTCCTGGATTTCAAAGTTTCCATCTCATTTGTAAATAGAATCTTTAAAAAAAATTGATTGACAACGTTCCTATGAGAATTCTATGAAATCTACAAAAAAGAGTTCTCAAAAAAGAATATTAATCAAATAGCAGGTTCTTAATGGCTGTGAGTCTGCTTAATTAATCATTACTCAAGCGTGACTCAGATTTAGGGTCAAGTTTACAACCTGGACATCTACGGGCTACAAAACTCTAGGCTGTGTACAGTCACACTCAGGCAACAGGGCGCCCCGGAAGAAGGCGATGTAACGTGTGCTGTGTTATCTACATTGGAAGGAAAGTTTCCCTGCAGTGATGAGCATAGCTGTGAGGTTGAACCAGACATGCTTTAACATCTAATCTGAGAGCTCCTGCCTGTGTTTCTCCACTACATGGTTAAATCGTATACTTCATGTTGCTGGCTGTCACTTAGCACTCACCCCCTCCCTGCCTTTTTCTTTTTTCTTATTGCTGATATTATAATTTAATTATATCCATTTAGGTCTCCCCCTTCCTCCCTACAGACCCTCACATGTATACTACCGTGCTCATGACCCCTTTTTCATTAATTGTTGTTAAATGCACATGTGTGTGTGTATATATATGGACACATATATATACATGCATGTATCCCTAAACATAATGCTCAGTTTTTATGTTCCTTGTATGTAGGTTATTAGGGCTGACCATTTGGTACTAGAGACCAACTGGTGTGGTCTTCCCGAGGGAAGACTATTTCTCTTGCTCTCAGCATTCCTTATTTCCATGTAGTTCTGTATGTAGGCTTTGTGTGGCTTCATGGGTTTCCCACATCCAGTTTGACATATCTACTGCTGTTGATCTTGCTTGGTTGGCTCACGGTTAGGCAGCCATGTTGGTGAGGCTTGATGGGTGTGGCCTCGGACACTCCTACGAGACACACTCTCACAGAGAGAGAGTCCTGGTCCTCTCGCTCCTGCAGTCTTTCCATCCCCTCTTCCACTACGCTCCCTTGGCCTGAGGCGAGAGAGTTGCTCAGTAGAGGAATGCATTGGAACTGGGCTCCACAACTCTACACCTCTCGCTGGCTGTGTTGCTGGCTCCCTTTGCCTAACACGACTGCTTTGTAAGACTCTGCCCTGTGGTTTCTAACAACAATAAAAAGACACAGAGCTCTCAGCCCTCTACCCACCTTCTGTGGTTTTGGGAAGAGGAAGAGAACAGGAGTGGGCAGAAGAGAGAGTCTCTTGCAGCCAAGACACTGGCCATGGGAAATCACCACAGTCCAGTGGGGCAGGTGGATGGCGGACTGTGGCAGGGAAGTGAAGGTGGGGAGTTCTCGGGTCAATTACACAGACCCAGATCCTGAACAACCTCAGGCCCTTCAAATCGACACGAATTAGTTCCCTCTCTCTGCATCTCCTCCCTGAGGAGGCATACCCATTTTAAGGTATTTGTTTTGTGGGAGAACAGAAGAAGGAACCCAGTCACAGAACATCAGTGGCCTTTGCTTCTCTGACAGACCTGCCAATCTTACCTGCATGTCACTTTACAGGCTATGGGCTCAGAGGGTCACTTAGCTGTTTCTTCTGAGGTGACACACAGAGCTGGGGGCAGGGATGGGGGCAGAATTTTCCTTTAGAAATACAAAAACTCCAGCAATTTTAACATATTAGAATAGCTGGATACTATAATTTCATTTGGATGAATTCAATCATATCATAACATTCAGTTTGAGTAGTTTCGCAAAATTAGTTTTGATTGTAATCTGTAATTTTATTTTGGTTTTTACATCCCATCTGTGAGAGGATTTAAAACATCTTATTTTTATCATTTTATCATCCTTTCAAAGACCTATTGTTAATAACACAGGATCTTTTCGTACACAGCTACCAGAATGTACACGACAGAGCTCTCTTCTCACAGTGCTGAGATAGAATAATCACGTCAACAAATACACAAGCAGCACTTTAAAAGTAAAATAACTTAGTTCTTTAAAAGAATAAGAAAGAGACACAATGGGATCTTTCTGGGACCTTCATACCCAAGCTTCCCAAGTAGAAGAACCAGAAATTCCAAGGGACCTGTTTTGAAAATGAAAGCTGAATACAGAAGGGCCAGGTGGAAGTCCAACATAGCTTAAGTTGGTGATGGCATGAGAAGAAGTAAGGCAGAGAACGGCCAGTGCTGAAGAAGTGGGGAGCTCACATTTTATTCTCAGTGTAAGGGAGAATAAAGAAACTAAGGAAAGCAGAGGTGTGACCAAATTCACACTCCAAAAGATCCAATAGTGTCCCCCCCCCCTGAAAACCCAGCACAGCAGGAAATGGGGAGAAGGAAAAACTGGTGGGTTCCTGTCCTATCAAGGGACTGATGAGGCTACTTTAGATGGTGGTGGTGACATAAAGGTTGCGGTCATCTTTGACATTAATAGAAATGCCAATTTCTCTTTGGTTTAGTACCTGTGACCCTTTTCTTTCCAGTCTAATCAAGAGATTAAAGGATGGGTTGGAGCCACACGATTGTGGTGGTTTGAATGAGAAGAGGCTCACATGTTTCACTGTCTAGTTCTTGGTTGGTACTGTTTAGGAAGGATTAGGAGGTGTGGTACTAGGTGTGGGCTTTGAGGTTTCAAAAGTCCATGCCAGGCCCTACCTCACTCTCTTTGCCTGCACATTTCTTACAGAGCAGGTGTGAACTCTCATAGGCTGCCCCAGCACCATGACAGTCTTCCCTCTGCCATGCTTCGGCAGACACTGATCTTCAGGACACCCCCTGAGGCTGTGAAGAGGGTCAAATTAAATGCTTTTTTTCAAAAGAGGTACCGTGGTCACGGTGCCTCTTCACAGTAATAGAACGGTGACTAGAACAACTATATTCCTTGCTTTCATAAACAGGTACACATTAGCAGGATTGGATACATATTACAAGACAAGAAGGAAAGGGATGCCTCGTAGGAAAAAAAAAACAGATTTAAGGTTCCAGATAGTAGGAAGTGAAAGAGTTAGAAGATGCTATTCTGAATACTTCTAGTAACAAGAACAGTCTGTAACCCAGTCTTTTCACACAGTATGTCGATGACATCTTTATCTACTCTTCTCCACACACTGGCTTTCAATTTGGTCTTAAGAGTTTGCTCCTGGGCTGGGGAGATGGCTCAGCGGTTAAGAGCACTGACTGCTCTTCCAGAGGTCCTGAGTTCAATTCCCAGCAACCACATGGTGGCTCACAACCATCTGTAATGGGATCCGATCCCCTCTTCTGGTGTATCTGAAGACAGCTACAGTGTACTTATATAAGAAATAAATCTAAAAAAAAAAAAAAAAGAGTTTGCTCCCTCCTAAAATGAACAGCAGTGAATGTGCTATCCTAATCAAACTGTAAGTGCAGTTCCCATCACTGCGTGTGTGGTCTGGTCACTGACCAGATAGAGGACAAAGAAGGAGCAGATAACTTATGGAAACCCGGTAGCTTAGCTGTCCCATGTTAACCCTTAGCTCCTAAATGAATCATAAGTGAATCCTACAGCCTTTTCATTAACGAGATATAATGCCTGCCCTCCCAGTTAGCATCCTGGGGAAAAAAATTAATTCGAAAGAATGAAAGACTTTTCTTCTATTTACATCAAGACAAGCTAGTGATGAATTTGCACACTATGCATTTATTTAATTTAGATGAGAATTGGAGTGTATTTTCATCTATGACTATTACAAAGTAGCTATAGACTATGAAAAATAGCCACTGAAGGATACATTTTGTCTGACACTATATGTATCCAATTAAGCCATTAAGGGTCTTTACACAAACCCTATCCTGAAGCAGCTGTGTCCCTTTGTGGGTTCATGTACAGGCTAAGACAACGAATCTCTGGTGTGCCCAGTCTTTTCAACTATGGATTATTTAGAATAGAATGGGTAGGCAAGAATGTTTCCTTCTATGGTGGCATTGTTTCAATTTTTAGTTTATATTTTTTCCAGTGTAAGTGTGTGTGCTGTGCACAGGTGTTGTGGATTTTGGTCTATCGCTTGTGTTATGTTAATTGGGTTCCTATGTAAGATCGTATAGTAACTAAAGTTGCCGGCAGCCAATGGCTGGGCAAGAAGACAGAAACGGGACTTTAGGGTTCGAAGGTGAGGGGACCTAGAGAGGAAGAAGGATTTAGAACTGCCGTCCCAGGAAAGGAGTAAGGTCCAGGCCTGAGAGGTGCGGAAGAGAGAGCATAGCAACCGTGTAAGAGCCAGGGAAGAACGGCCCCACCCCACGCCCCACTGGGTCTAGTTAAACCCAGTTTATTTAGTAACGAATTGGGAAGACTGGAGGGGAGGTGTTAGCCACATGGAGGTTTTGGAGTGGCCCAACCATTGAGCTGTTTAAGGCATATTAAAATATAAGGCTCTGAAAGAGAGAGAGAGACAGAGAGACAGAGACAGAGACGGAGACAAAGACAGACAGACAGACAGACAGACAGACAGACAGACAGACAGAGTCTTTTATTCAGGAACACTGAATATGGATGGATCGTGAGGAACAGGCTGCCACAGCTGCCAGGTGGACTTGAGCAGGATTATTTGGCGACTATAACACACACGTGTGCACAGGCAAGCAAACACCCTCCTAAAGACGGAACCCGCTGCATGCTAGGCAACTGTCTACTTCTGAGGTAGATGTCCAGCCATCCATCAATCTCCTATTTCTTTGTCAATTTTGATAACATGGTTTTATCGAGTTCCTCAGGCTGGTCTCAATCTTCCTGTCTCAGCCTCTTGAGATTGTAGGCATTTGCCACTATGTTTAGCCAGTTTTAATTTTTAATCTGCTGTATATGAGCATGGGGTGCTATGAAAATGCTGTCCAGAAAGCCGCTTTCGCGACCACAGCACAGTCGGTACTAGCACCAGGAGTGGGTGTGCGAGAGAGGACAGAGGATTCCTGCTCGAGGGAAGCGTAACGTACCAAATGCACCCCTGCCACTGTCACACCGCAGAGACAAGTCCGCACACAATAGCTATAAGCTGCACGCCAAAAATCAATTTCTGGTTATTACTAAAATGTACACGCGCCCTGGCATTGAGACACAGAGAACAGAAATCATTGCATTCTTTAAGACTGGAGTGAGGGGATCAAGACAGGATCATGAGCTGCTCCCCGGTGTACGGAGATGACATCCCGCACATATCAAAGCGGCCTTCGTCGTCTGGAACCTCAGTTGCTCATCAGATATACCGCTGGACACCCTCGGCATGAGCTGAATGACAATTGCTGCTTAGGATACAAATCTATACAGATTACACCCTGGGTCTAAGGCCATCAACCTGCCACTGCAAATCAGTTTCTTCAAAAGGAAGGATAAGACTGATGTTTATTCTGTGTTAAGGAGAGGGGGGAGAGAAATCCAATAGAGAAAGGAAAAATGACATTAAAATCCTTACACCTTGACTTAGTTTTTCCTTGGAAGCGCTGAGCAGGTTTTATTGAATTTGACCTAATTTTGCTCTGGCAACGGTTCTATCACCGAGACGTTCTAGAAGAAACAGTATTTGTGTAATGGTTCTTCTTCTAGCACTTTGTCTCGGGGATTGGACCAAAAGCCACAGTTTTTAGTGCCAATGAGAATATGAACACACACACACACACACACACACACACACACACACACCACGTACAAATTCACACACACACAGGATTAGGTGGTATCTTTACAATAAATCCAAAGTGCTTTCCTTTGTGACATGGAGCCTACTCGGTGGTTAGAGGGTTAATGAATGAAATGGATCACTAGACTGAAAATAAAAATCACTATTAAAAGGAAAAAGCAACATCAAGAGAATTAGGTGGCACATAACACTGTAACCACTGAGAATTCTCAACAGTAAAATAAAGGCCTGTAGCCCCTGCGTTTTCATTAGTTTTCCAGCGACACTGGATGCAGCGTGAATTCTAATGAAGAGAAAGCAGCAGCAGGCCCTTTAGAGAACGCATACGGAACAGAAAGAAGCACTCCCATTCACGTGGACACAGACACTGGCCAGTCCGTGCCACCGTGCCCTATGAACTTTAGGAACCCTAAGGTATGTCATATGGGAAAATAGGTCATTAACCTGCATGATAAGAAGGGCTGGATAGCTAACAGAGGAAGCCGTGGGATGGCATAAAAATACAAACCAGAATATAGAATGACATAAATCAGTTAAAATGTCTGTAACAAGCCTTCATAACGACGTGACTTGAAACTAGGAAATGCTTCATATGGTTCGTTTCAACAGAGGTGAAGCCTTTAGGGAAAACCCAGGATGCCATTCCAGTTCAACAGGAGGGAGCAACGTGGACAGACAAACAGAAAACGATGGCAGGATATTGAGACACATCTCACAACGTAGCCAATTTTCTTTGTATTCAATTTCTAACTTCTTAGTGTCAAAACGGTAGGTCTTCTGGACAACTTAGGTTGGGAAGAGAAAACAAAACAGACAAAAAGCCATGAGCATCTTACCAATGGACCTGCCCTAAATAAATAGGAGTAGAAAGAAGACAGGCGAGAACCTGGCTTTACCCGTTGCAATTTCGGTGTCTTACTCAAGATGCTAATTTCTGCCATAGTAACCCTAAATTCAAACCTTTCTGGTCCCCCAGAACTGAAGAATTGTTCTCAGTTTCCACTAGAGAGCATTGCCGTCTAGCCATACAATGCGGTCAATCCCATGTTTATAAGAGAAGTTGGCATTAGAAAACTCAACCCCAGTGCTCAATTCCTTGGGTGCACAGACATCAATATTAGATTTGGGGGAGTGCCAGGAGATATCCAACCAGAGACACCCCACCTGTGGTCTGCTTGTCCATCGTTCTGTCCCAGGCTGTCAACTAGAGTTTCTCTCCTAAGAAGCTGTTAACTACTTAAATGGGAGGATTCTGGGAAAGAGGGCTTGGGTGACTCGCTCCACAGCTATGTAATCCAGAACAAGAGAACCAACACAACGGTAGCTTAACAAGAGTTGAAATTTCTTATTTAATTTGATAAGGTTAAGTTTTAATCACCACATGGTTTTTGGCCATAATACTGGAATGGCAGCAAGGTATAAAATATCTCACCATGACAGAAAGCCCTACTCTGCAGACTAGAGGAGAGGCTTCTCAGAATTGGATATATGCACTTCTAAGAATTCCAGGAATATAAAATCTTGCCCTGCAAGGGCACATGATACACAGTATCCAAGTCCTGTCCAAGACCTTAATCAAGACCGCAAAGGTTATAATGAAGATATCGGGGCCATTAAAAGGTGTTACATCCTTGATAAAGAAATACTGCTGAAGACCATGGTTGTGGTTACAGTAAATGACTGCAGCCGAGACTGCATGACTGCTCTTTAATGGTGGATCCCTTGTTGAGCATAAACGAAGACCTACGCTCAATCCCCAACGCTGGACAGTAATAACAACAACCACAGGACAACAGCAAACCACACACATGCTTTTCAAATTAAAAGTGAAGTGAAAAATTGAAAGAATGTGAAAGTATCTAGACATTACAGGCCATTTAGAAATATAGCAAGACCTTCCTTGCCATTGTATGGACCTGGAATATCCTCCTCAAAGCCCCTGTATCATAGGAATGGTGCTCAATCTGAGACACACTGCTGGGTAACAGACAAGTGGGAGCACAGCAATGGGTGGAGGGCTCTTAGGGTGTTGGGGTATGTCCTCAAAAGCGGCTGTGAGAGCCTAGTATCTTCCTCTTCCTCTTTTTGTTCCTTGGCAGCCATGGGGGTAAGCAGTTTTTCCTCACCACTAAACCTCCTTTGTGCATTCATTGTCTCTTCAAAACCTACAAGTAATGAGACCAGTCAGCAAGACGACTCAACAGGCAAAGAAAGGCCCTTGCCATCAAGTCTGACAACCTGAGTTCAGCCTCCAGGACCCATAGGATAGGAGAGAACCAACTCCCCAAGCTGTCCTCTAACCGCCACATGTGCACACATACACAAAATAAAATAACATAGAGTAAAAAGAATTTAAAACAATGAGACAAACTGATCATGGACCAAAGTCTCCGAAGGTCTGAAACAACATCAGCCTTTTGTCTTTATAAACAGATTGTCTAGGGGTATTTGTTACAGCAACAGAAAGCTGAAAGGCTGGCAGGAACTAGAAATAAAGGCAGCAAGGGCTGGTACCAGGACCTCAGGCTCCCTAAGGTGTGTCCCTGATCCTCCACCCTGCTGGGCTGCCCTCAGCTGCTACCACCTCTCAACAAAAGCCACCAAGTTAATGTCAAGAAAAGAATATATCACCTATAAACCAGGGAGGTTGTCACATTAGCTCAACGTCCTCCCAGTATTTATCAACTGTGTGTGAATTCGACCTTGGAACAGAAGCATGAACACACACGGAGGAAAAATGGTTTTCGTCAAACACATTGATTTTTATTGCGCCCCTGCAGTAGCCGGAAGAACTCAGCCCCAGCCCCATCGCCATCTCGGTCCATATGAAAGTCCAGGCCATTCCTAGGGCAATGGGGACGGGCCCTCTTGAACACGTTCCTCTCCGCCCTGAGATAAAATGACCACCCTAACATGTGCTTCGGTATCTGATCGGTGGGTGCTGCTGTGCGTCTGTCGACGGCTGGGGTTGTCTGCTTACGTCTGCTCTCACTCCTGTAACGTGACCTATTTAAGGCCACAGACGCGTGCTCCCCATCTTTGCTGCCTGCTGTGTCTGCTCAGGCACAGTAACCCTATGGGTGCCCAGGTAGCAGGTACACTATAGGAGCGTAAGTGCAGGAAGGCTCTCCCATCCTTCTGGAGAGCACTACTGGTACAAGAATGCATCACTGTGGAAACAGAAGGGAATTACTTGGTGGAAGGAATGGAGGCCTGGGTCAAAGGTGAGGGCAGTAAGACAGGAAGAGTGTGAGTAAAAGCAGAGTGAAATTATGCATATGGAATCACTTTGCATGCGTGTGTGCATGCACACACACACACACACACACACACACACACACACACACACGGTGTCAGAGATCCTAGATGAAGAAGTAGTTCACTTGGGAAAGTACTTGCCATACAAGCAAAAAACATTACAGATCCCACATACAAAAGCTAGGTACAAAGGCACACACTTGAAATCCTAGCCCTGGAGAAACATACAAGTGAATCCCAGAGCTTGCTGGCCTGCCAGACTAACCTAATTGATGGCCTCTAGGTCACTGAGACGCACTTTCTGAAAAAAATAGGATAGGTGTTGTTCCTGAGGAGCAAAAGCCAACGCTGTCCTCTGTTCCCATATGCACATGCAGACGTGTGCACATGTACCTCGGCTCAGATGTACATGTACACACAAATCCATACACAGACATGTGAACACACCGAAGAGTAACTACTATTTAACTAACTAATTAGTTAATTAATTAGGGGTTTTTAGAGTCATCAAAAACAGATATTTTGTCCCTGAAGGTAAGTTTCTGCCAGTTTGTCAGGCTAATCACTCCTTCCTTCTCTTTGCTCTGAATGTCCTCCTTTTTACAGACATTTATTAAATTTAATAATTATAAAAGCTTTTTTGATTTGTTTATCCTATCTTGTGTTGTCTTGAGTGTTTTGCCTCCATGTATGTCTGTGTGCCATGTGTGTGCCTAGCACCCACAGAGTCAGAAGAAGATTGTGGATCTCCTGGGACTGGAGTTACAGACAGTTGTGAGCCATCATGGGGGTGCTGGGAACCGAACCCATATCCTCTGGAAGAGTATCCAATAGTCTTAACCACTAGGCTATCTCTGCAGTCCCCAAACTGACTCTTTTTTCAATGCCATCAGACCTATACTATTCATAGAACGGAGGCCACTTTTAGGCTTTCTCACACGAATACATAGAAGCAAAGAGAATTTTAAGCTCAGTTAGACCACACCGTCCATGTGACAGCTGGTTTGGATCACTAGAGATCTTGGTTTCTGTGCACACGCACATGTCTCTTTAGTATTTTTCCTCCAAGAGTATAAGAAAACTATAACAGAATAATTGTGACCTGATAAAGAAGCCCTTCAGATTTTGTAAATTTTCCTTAAAACTAGGTAAAACAAACACATATTTCTTAATGGTTTTGGTTTGGGGGATGGGGGTTATTTTGCTTTGCTGGAAATACAACACATTTTTTAAAGGTACAAGCTAAAGCCAACCGGTCAGGTTGATCAGATCTGAAAACCCGTTGGGATTCAACACATTCCTAGGAGTAGCGTCACACTCTATACACATGTGTGTTTTTGTGGTCAGATTTATAACACATGTCCCCGTGACCACACACTCAATACATCAGGGCAAACGTTACCTAGCCCAACACTTTAGAACCAGGATTGATACAGATTTAAAACAAAACAAAACAAAACAAAACAAAAAAGGAAGGAAAGAAGGGAGGGAGGGAGAGGGGAAAGAAGGAAGGAAGGAATCCTACTGAAATAGAACCTGCTAATTTGATTTAAATCATTTTTTTAAGTATTTCATTATCTCCTCACACCTGGGAACAGTGTCACAAAGCACAGCTCTCTTTGTATTTGATTCTTTAAGGAGTCCATATGCAGCTGCACGCGGCCCACCTTTTACTCTCCTGAGCGGCCCCGCTTCAAAAGCACACCCAGACTAATCTTCACACTTCAAGTTTTATATTCTGAAATGCTGACTAAGCCACTGGAGAGAATGGGGCTTTTGGTGATGAGACTGAAAAAGATCCCTTGTCTTCAGGACTGCTTTCCCCGTTTGTTTTGGGAAATGCTGCCTTATAAATAGGATGTGACGCATGCAAAACGGAAAACTGAGAGCATCCCTGGTACACACTGTCATCACTTCGGGTGGCGCTTTGAAACACGTTATTATGAACGGCAAAGCGGTTTCCCCGCCGCCCATGACATGTAGCACACTAATTCGGTTTGACGAGGGGAGATATAGTACCACTGTGCTGTAACACATAAAGCCCCCAGCCTGAGAGCGGGCCTTCTGCACATCCATGTCATTAATCTTTCTGCTTTGTCCATTCCAGCACCACAGAGAGAAGACAGGAAGAACTCCGAATATTGCTCTCGTTGAGCGTTCTAGTGTTGACTGCTACCTACTACAAAAGCCCAAATCTTCTTTCAACGGTTTTCCACAGGGGAGAAAGCCCCGGGACTATCAGAAGTTGGACTTATGTAGACTACGGCTCCCCGTTAGCCCTGAAAAATTCTGAATGCATAGACAAATGATACCTCAGTGATATTCAAAATGCCAAGGTTTCAGTTTTCTTTAATTCTGCTGCCGGGATGGACATCTGTGTGTGCTCATCTCTGGGTGCCAGTCTGCCTCTCCGGCATCGCTGACTAACGCTTCTCTTGTCTTCATACACTTCTCTCTCCATTCCTGTCAAACCCAAGAAGCCTGAATAAAGTTCCTGATGGAATTTGGCAGCTTCCAACTTTTCTTTGTCCTTCTAGTTTTATCTCCAAAGAAAATACAGCTTGAAAGGTAAGTATAAAAACTGGGAACAAAAGTATTTTGGAATATGCTAGAATAAAATATACAGGGACATAGAGAAAAGACCCTGGGAAACTCGTCACACTCCAACAGCATTCTGGAGAATGTAGCTGGTCCACAGGTTTTGGCTAAGGGGATTTCTTTGGCCCTATAAAATGTTCTCAGTCTAGCATACTAGTTTCTATTGATTTGAAGCTAGCCAGAATTGGTTTCTAAAACTTCCAAAACAAAGTCTCTTCATTAGCATACCACATTGAGAAAGTGGCCTCAGCTCCTGTGTTTGGAGAGTGGAGGAACCGCTCCCTGCTGGTGAGGTAGTTTGAGGTTAAAGGTCATGGTACCAAGGTGGGCAATTACCAACCCAGGAACATAGTTTGCCTCTGACTTTCTGAGCTTAATGTAAGACAGATCATGGCACATTGACGTTTGCTAAGTCTGAGCTATATATCTCAATTCCAAAGATAGGCAACTTACCTTCCAATCAGAACTCATGGACACAAGACTCGAGGTTGACTGCAGCCATAGCACGCCATGGCCCAGATAGACTCGACATCTTTTTTTATTTTTAATTGAAGCTTCCTCATGGCTTCAGTAAGACTTTTCATGTAAACTAGGATATATTCTCCCGGACTGCCAGCAGTCGCTTTCCTGCTTTGTTTTATACATAGGTCATGGATTTTTGTAGATGAGCCCGTAACAGATTTACACATGGAAAGTTATACATACCAGAGGCCTGCTTAATGAACCCATTACTGAACCATCCCACAAGGGAAGGAAGGAAGGAGAAAGGGAAAGGTTAAGAAAGAGGGAGGCATAGAAACACACACACACACACACACACACACACAAGCAGCTATTCTTCAGATTATGCTACTAGGCCCGGTTATAAGACTCATAATTTAGGACACAGATTTGCTCCCAAGGCAGTGCGTGGCATGGAGGTCTCGTGGCAGACACAGGTCACGTTTATCCAACCGCTGACTGAGCATGTGAAAAAGAGCAAGAAACCCCAGAGATTATAGAGCTGAAAATGTTAGCAAGGAGCAGATCTGAAGAGCCGGTGGTGACAGGCAAGCAACGGTCTTGGCACTTTATTACCCAAATGAGAAAAGAGACGAAGGTCCCTCACCAATGACAAGATAGCTCGCCGAGGCATCACATACGAGGGACCAGACTAAATTGAAGAGCAATCTTTTTAGCTATGCAGATGCCGAATGGCTTCATAATTAGAGGAGGGTCTCCACGTAATAACCTAAGGGACTTAGGACCTTCACCTTCTTAAGAATGTGTCACCACCTGTGCCCAGGATGAATTACACAGTGGTTTAGAAATCTCATTCTACTCGGAGCATTAATATTGATGAGCTGTTCTGACTCGGGAGAGAAACGTGATTAGAAAACAAAGGATTTATTTTCCCAATAACTAAAAGAGTATGTATTATAAAAAGACAACAGATCAGGATAAGACACTCACCAGGGCATAAAAGCACAGGTGGGGCTAGGGTGGGTAAGTAGGAGTTGTTATTTTATCTTTATAAAAGTATCCTCTTGATGTTGGCACACAGAACAGTAGGGATATCAGAGTAGCAAGCGCGTGTCAGGAGAGACTGAACCAAGACTGCCATTAGGGAGCTGTGGACTTGAAAGGGTGCCATTAAGTCAACAAAAGAAGCACATCCCCTCACCTCCGTGACAAATAGTTCACCTCAAAAAGATACTTGTTTAGCTCATAACTATTTAGCCTACAATAAGGACAAACATTCTTTTCTATGTAAAAAAAAAAAAGTCGGACATCAAAAAATCATAAAGATATTGCAAACGGCATACGCACATGTAAAAGCTCACAAAAGTACACAAACATGGGGCATCTTTTTTAAAAATATTTTATCTATTTATTATATATGAGTACCCTGTAGCTGTCTTCAGACACACCAGAAGAGGGCATCAGATCTCATTACAGATGGTTGTGAGCCACCACGTGGTTGCTGGGATTTGAACTCAGAACCTCAGGAAGAGCAGTGGGTGCTCTTAACCACTGAGCCATCTCTCCAGCCATGGGGCATCTTAAATATTGTACCGAGCCCAGATGATAAAAGCTGTGGCACGAAGACGAGAGTGCATTGAACTGGATAGTGCTCCAGCTATTCAAGTGAGACTTTGTGTGGAACGTGAGTACACATTCTTCCCTGGGACAGCCTCACCGTGCCTATTTGAGTGGTCTGCTTCCAGTAGAAAAACTCCCATACAAATTACAGTCGTTAGATTAAGTGAAGATATAGCATATGACTTATGAAGAGTTGATGTTTATACTCTGCATTATACACACACACACACACACACACACACACACACACACACACGGGCATGTGCACATGCATGCACACATAATGGCACACACAGATACACACACACACAGGCACATGCACACACACAGGCATGCATAGACACAGACACACACAGAGACACACAGACACACCCACGTTACAGCCAGTAAAGATTAAAGCTCGATATACATAAATTATACCGAAGGCAAGAAGAATATCACCTGTTGGGCACCCTGACAGGTAGATTAATAGCACACCTATAATTTTGTTTAATATGTATATTAGTTCCACGAAGCTGCTGGATTTAACATCTTTCTCTTATAGATCTGCAGGCAAAGCACAAAAAGGTGCGGTGCCTCAGAACACGTTTGAGAGGAAGCTCAGGCATGAGTTCCCTGATCCCAACACCTTCAGATGTGATTATGCTACCTCACACAGAAGCAAACGCACCGAAATTTATTTCTTTAATCCGAAGTTCCGCCCCCCACAAAAAAATAGCGTATCTTTAGATTGCATATGAATATTAAGTTACACTGTACTCCTAAATCCACCAGCAGACCAAGCTGTGTTTGTGACAACTCCCTCATTAGGCCTGAGGGGTGGAGGGGTAAACTCAGGTGGCCCCTGATCTGGGCGCGAATTGCTACTCCAGCCTTCGGCTGTGTCAGAAGACTTTGCAGTAAAGCCAGGAGGAACCGCACTGAGAAATTACCTGCTTGGTGTAACAGATTGCTCTGTGCTGGCCTCAAGTAGGAAATAGCGTTTCAAAGTGTATGCGCAGTTGGGGAGAAACATCTCAGGCCCAGATCTCAAACTCCATGGGTTACAGGAAAAACAACGGTGAAACTCGAGTTTCATTTCTTTGATAAAATGCATGACCTTCTGCTTGGAAAAAGGCTTTCGGAAGAACACAGCCCCTGCGGTGGTGCGTTACTTCTAGCTAAGAGCTATCCGGTACTTTCTTCAAAACTAATTCTGCTGGTGAGTTTGGGGGTTCTGTTTGATTATGGTTTGGACTTTTTATTTGTTTCTTTCCTCCCCCACCCCACATCTTTCTAAAAGTGTACGGGTATGAAGAGAACCTGGCCAGCCGCTGTGTAGACTAGGCAGGTGGCATTCAGAGACACCAGCACTCCAGTGGTTCCTGAGAGATGAGAACACACTTTTCCTGGCTTACACGGGAAAGAGCTTTGTGTTGACCGCAGCGGAGACTCGAGGGTCGGACAGGTGAGTTGCGATGGGGTGCTGGGGACAGGTAAAACTGAAAGGCAACCAAGGTACGGCTGGTACCCTCAAGGTGGGAGTCGATCATTTAACAATTTCATCCATACAGGTCCTGTGTGCACACTGACACCACACAGTGAAACCGCATCCTTGACGACGCCCCCCGCCCCCAAAAGAAAGTTTCATAAAACTGAGCTCTGGACATGATTTTTGGATACTGAAAAGATTTTATAAGATTTTAAATATTTCGGGATCGTCTCAAATTTGCTTTTATTGCTAACTTGAAACATCTCCATATAGATATTATTTTTTTAAAAACAAAGTAATTCTGGGAACGTCAGGACATATAAATCTGGAGACTGAGTTCAGTCCAGGCTAACAAAAGGTACCTTCCCTGAATGATGCTGTGACAAACTTGATGCTTGTCACTTCTCCCAGCAGCGGCCATGCCCTACGTGATCCAGTTCCATCCTGAACCAATGATGTGTGAGCTTCACTAGCGCCTCCTGCCTTGTGCTTCCACAATGACAGAGCTCGCGGCCAATGCCGAGACTCAGAGCGCGACCCTGTCTGGCACACCCGACTGAGCTGTGCGTCTCTCGCTCCTCTGCTTTGAGGTGCTTTCCTGAGGGTCAAATAAAACCGCGAGGAAGCACGAAGACTGTGAAGAGCAACAGAACAGTGGCCTCGGTAGGGCTATCCAGCCCGTTGTATAGAACACGGAAGAGGACACAGTCAGCCCCAAACTCTTAATCATTCTATGGTTTAATTCGTGGAAATTGCCTTGTATAAAACCCTACTAGAGTTGCTGGAGGTATTTTATGTTTGAATTTCTGGGATGAAATGTTTCCAAAAATAGGCCCCATAAAAAATTTTATTTAAATTATATTTGATAATCAGGCCACAGCATGATGAAACTGCAGCCACAAAAACAGAGTTCCTTTTTCTCCTTAAACCAGAAGAAACTCTGTACATGTGTGCACATGTGTGCACATGTGTGCGCACATGTGCATGATCACTCCTGCTCTAAGGTATTTCCTGAACTTGTTTGCTCACAAGTTTTATATATATATATATATATATATATATATATATATATATATATATATATTGCCTACTACACAGCTTCTCATGGCATTAACTCTTTTACTGCATTAACTGTTTTCATTTACTGCATTAACTTGTGTATTAATAAGTTACATATACACACAGAGAGACACTCACACACACAAGACACACACACAGACACACACACTCATACACAAGACACACACAGACACACACATACAAGAAACATACACAGGCACACACCCACACACACAGAGGCACACACAGAGATACACATGCACAAGATATACACACAGACACAAACAGATGCACACCAACACTCACATACACAGACACACATACAGACACACACGCACACACACAGACACAAACAGACACACACAGAGACACAGAAACCCACAGAAGGACTCACGCAGACACACAGACATACACACACAGGCACACACAGAGAGACACACACACAAGAGATACACACAGACACAAACAGATGCACACAAACACACACATACGAACACACACGCACACACACACAAACACAAAGACACATATACAGACACACACGCACACACACACACAAACAGACGCACACAGACACAGACACCCACAGAAGGACATGCACAGACACACAGACGCACAGACAGACAGACAGACACACACACAGATGAACTTGTGCTTTTTACATTAAATCTTGTCTCTTATCTGCTGCAAGCCCTTTCCCAGGCAGTGTTCATGTCATCTGTGGCAAAAACAGATTCTTGAGTTCATACGTAATTCTTAGAACTTGCAGAATAAATTCAAACGCATTCCTTTTTCCTGTTACATACCACCCAAACTGTCTCAAAAATCTTATTATGAAATCTAAAATTCAAAACTCCTTCTGTATGTTCACGTCTTCCTTGGCCTTGACACTAATTCTAAGCCGTTGTCTCTCACATATTTGGAACACTCTCCGGTTTTTCTCACTCTATGATAACTGTGGCTTCTCAGAAACTTCATTTTCATAGTTCAATACTCCCATCTTCAACTTCCACTTGACAAATTTAGTTGTCATACCGTATCAACCTGAAGAAAACAAATGAGTCTGGAATATAATTTTTAGTGCATTGAAAGCCACAGTGCTCGGCACAGATG
Source organism: Rattus norvegicus (assembly GCF_021556685.1). NCBI lineage: Eukaryota > Metazoa > Chordata > Mammalia > Rodentia > Muridae > Rattus > Rattus norvegicus. The sequence goes on from NC_141546.1 coordinate 93,690,987, forward strand.
ATTCCGGCACAAGCCAGGTGTGAAGATGCCGCATGTTTGCTGCGCCTGAGAGGAAACTTGATTTCAGAAAGCAATTCTTCACCACATCCAACAGATAAGTTCACAGGAAGACAGAAGGCGCCACTTCATTTATATGGCACATTGAAAGTGGGAACGCAGCCCACCGACTACATCAGCGCTAGGACAACGCCATCAGCTAGGACATGGCCCAGACGGTAGACTGCAGCTCCATTTCCTAAAGAATTCCTTGGTTGGATCTCGAATTCTCTCAGATAAAACAAGGAGAAAATTAGTTTGGTGTACATCTTTGAAAGATGAGGCAGGCATGTTGGACTGTAACTACGACCATCCCAAATCCAACATTTGAAGGGCAATCATGTTCCAATTATATCAGCTTTAGTGACTGATAAATTAAAAAGAAGACTTCAGCTGTTAAAGAGATATACACACAGCAGGAGAGACGGGCCATGCAGGTAATCCTAGACACAATAATGTAATGCCTGTAATCAAGACACTGAGGGAACTGAGTTTGAGGCCAGCCTGAGCTATATATCTCCAGGGCAGCCTGGGCTACAGAAACCCTGTGTCTAATCAATTAATTCATTAAAATTAAAATACACAATAAATACCCTGAGACTCGGTGAGACGCAACTTTCTTTATTAAACCCTATGAACGGATTTGAGCGTTTTGAGCTGGATAGATGAGCACAAACAAGGCCACCAAAATCACCACAGAGCTGGTGTGAGGAGGGTACCAGTGCTGACAGTGGGGGTGAGCTGCTGGGCTGGCTTGTTGGCACAAGTTGATGAAGGAAAAGTGGTTGAGCTGGCTTCAGATGAGGCTATCTGTCTTTGTGTGTCACAAGGAAACAACATATAGAAAGCACCTTCTATGAGTATCGTTTCCTGACTGGTGTGCTTGTCAAACACAACGTGGACTAGCTGTGGTCGAGTGACTGAGGGTCTGCCTATCTTACTGCTGTCCCCAAGCTCACAACTGATCCCTCGTGTCGTGGACACTATCACAAGGTAACGCGGTGTTAGCTAACTGGCAGGCACAACTCAAGAGACACAGTTAAATACGGACTGTCACTCAACCCACTGCACACACTCAATGACTTGCTTCTCCATTTGATGTATATTGATGTCTTGCCTGCGTGTGTGTCTGTGTGAGGGTGTTGGGTCCCCTGGAACTGGAGTTAAAGACAGTTGTGAGCCACCGTGTGGTTGCTGGGAATTGAACCTTGGACCTCTGGAAGAGCAGCAGATGAGTGCTCTTAACCGCTGAGCCATCTCTCCGGCCCCGCCCCCTAATTTACATATTTAAAAACAAAGTACAGAAATCTTAGTAATTCACTCTAGCACATACGGAGAGTAATAATATAAGGAAATATACCTATTTAAACATACAACCACATTGACTCTAACATATGAAGAAATTCATGTATCCTGGAAGTTTCTAATTCTGTTCAAAGACCCACTTGTATGAGGCCGTTTTTCCTTTCTAGACTCATTCACAAGATTTCACTACATTTCTTAAACTTATCAGCCACGACACCCCAACATCTAATATCTATCATCACTGTATCATTTTCTTTATTAAAAAATATATAGGGGTTGGGGATTTAGCTCAGTGGTAGAGCTCTTGCCTAGCAAACACAAGGCCCTGGGTTCGGTCCCCAGCTCCGAAAAAAAAGAAAAAGAAAAAAAAAATATATAGTTTCCAAAAGAGATAGAATTTTAATTTTGCAAGTTACCAATTTCAGATGTCAGATCTACCGAAACTAAGTATTTTCATACATGGCTTAATAATATTGAAATATGCACACCACAGAAACAAACCCTGCTAATCAGTGGTAAACAAACACACAGTTGTCACAGGATGTAGACACCATCGAGTAACTGTGTCCTTTTTCATTAAACACTGAATCACTGTGAGCTGCCAGTAGCATGAAGTAAATTAATGTTTAATATTTAATACTCGGTAGGCTCAATATGGAACTAGAAAAGTGTTTTGAACTTTATGTTATTTGACATTTCTATTGCAATTCACGATTATATCTAGGAAGGTTGAAATTTTACTTAAAGGCAATTTAAATTTAACAAATGTTGCTGCTGTTTTAATGCTACTTTGTAGCCATTGAATTTTAAGGTTTAATGATAATTTAAGTTCAGAAAATACGTTTCCTTCCTTATAGCAAAGACATAGTAATTTTCAAAGGATGATATTCCAGAATACAGAAGTATCATCAACATAAACTATGGGATATACAGTTATGTATAACATGGCCATTTTAGTCATTACCTGATGACCAAAGAGAAAGTCTAATCACATGATGAGCTGGGCACAGTGGCTTGTGTGGCACTGGGGACGCTGGGGTGAGAAGAATGTCAGTTTGAGACATGCCTGAGCACACTTAATGGCACTCACCATAAATCACTGCCCTACACAAGAGAAGAGGGTTTGGTTCTATAATACACAGTACAAGTAACCACAGACAACAACAGGTTCACCACAGACTGGAAGGAGTGGTACTGCTTACGCTCTCCCACACGGGCAAGGGCCAGCCAGGTCTGGTGTCACACGCCTTTTAATCCCAGCACTGGGGGCTGGGGGCAGAGGCAGCTTCTGGAAGTTTGAAGCCAGCCTGCATGACACTATAAGAACCTGTCTGAAAAGCAATGACAACAAGTAAGAAAAAAAAAAAAGACAGGTAAGCTATCCAAATGGCACAACGGCACTGTATTGTTAAAATAAACCTCAAGGAATCACACTCTGGAGCAAGGGCTGTAGTTCAATGGCTGGTCAGCTGCCATGCTCAACCCTGAACCCCATCACCAAACGAATAGCATCAAACTCTATGTACAAGTGGAATGTTAAAAAAAAAACTTTTGGAATTCAGTACTAATAAATATATTTCTATATACAGCCTTCCCTCCAATAATGTAATTCTGCCTCTTTTAATCACTTGTCCCAGACATTGTGATTATAGCAGGCATCTAAGTATAAGGATGTTTTATGTATTAAGAAATAACTTTATAAGGATTTGTTTCCACGGCACAAGACAATAATTAAAATGTGAGTGCAAATGTGAAGCTGTGTGTGTGTGTGTGTGTGTGTGTGTGTGTGTGTGTGTGTGTGTTATTCTTCTTGGATTACCAGTGAGGATTACACAGGATTTCAAAGCAAACACAGGCATATGTGAATCAAAGTACACTTCCACAGTGCATAAGCAGTCCAGTTTTAAAGCCTGGTGCTGCTAGAGACCATGGATGTGTTATTTTTTTCCTTGTTGAACTAACAATTATTAATTATCCATTAATACATTCCAGACACAGTTCTGGGCATATTGCCATATTTTAATTCAACATTTCTGAATTGGACCTTATCGTTATTTTTTTGTTGCAAATGAAGAAACGGACAAACTAGGTAATTGCCCAGTTCAAACAGATTACAGTTCCAATACTGCACTTCCCTTCAGCCACAGGTATTTCCATGCACTTCCTGCCTCTGCTGGGCTCTGCCTGACACACTGTCAACACTAGAGTCCATTTCTCTGTCCACTGCAATCTATCCACCTCTCAGATTCAGGACACATCTGGACCAGGGTACACTCTCAACAAAACTTCACTAAAATTTTGTGTTAAATGACTTGTCTCTACAAAATGAAAAATGGAAATAGATGCTTGGGTCCAGGTTTGTATCCCTTAAAATATCTTCTGACACAACTAAAGTATATTAAAAGGATATAGTTTTTAAAAAGACTTTTATAACTGTCCCGGAAGCCTATGGCAGGTGGCAAAGCCTGGCACTTTAAAGGAACAGAATCAAGCCAAGTCATGCATTCTGCAACTGCTCCCAGTATGTATGATCTGACTATTCAGGTACATAGCAAATGTCACAGGGGGTAGAGGACAGACAAATGTCACAAGGGTAATGGGCTTCAAATGCATGTACTCAAGACATACTGCATCCTAATGAACAAAGCCTTTAGAATAGAGAACCCATGTAATCCATGGGTCATTCTGCAGTGGAGGAGTTTGCCATGAGCTCTGCTAACTCAGGTTCACTTCTCACGGAAGCACACGATTCTAACAGCATCTACCCTCGCTACGGAGATGACTGTGACGTCAATGGTCAGAGTCAGGACCTCAGAATTGATAGCTTTACATTGAACAGGGATTAGACAGGTCAACGTTGATCAGGACTTGGTGAGCTTTATGTTGACGAGGGGGTTGGCAGGAGTTAGTGAGTGAGTTTTCTAGTCAGTGTGGATTTTTGCCCACTGGGCACTGACACCCTTGCCTATTTTCTTACCTTCAGAGTGTCTTAGTATTATCAGTAAATGATGGCACTAGAAAGTTTAATTCCTTCTATATTCCCACTTAAAACATATCTTTTCATTCTCAGAAAATACCAGCTCCTTCCAAATGCATGATCAAACTCAAAGGCAAGGTTGAACAATTTCTAAGTCTCGGGAAAAGAAATTATATTAGCAACTAATTCAAATGCAAAAGGTAAAGAAACAGAAACCACCTTAAATAATTATATTGCTTTTTATTAAGTGGTACATAATTAATCTTCTTCTGCCAAATTATTTTAAGCCAGGTTAATCCCTTGGATACAAAGATGCTTATAAAAACCAACAAATCAAAGCTCTCAATTTCTGAGTTCTAGCCAGAAGACCATATTGTCTAGGCAGAACAAATGTCTCTTATTACTCTATAACTAATATAGATATGAGGACATTCATAGGCTTAGAACACATGCTTGTGAGAAGAGGAATGGTTGTAATCTAGTATATGTTAACCTGCAGAACTTGCTTAATTCCTATCATACAAAGCATGTATGCAACTGTTCATGTGTATGGGGGGGGACATTTCAGGGGTGCAGTGTGCTGCTCCCTCTGGAAGGGAGCCTTGTCAGATGCATCCCGACTATGAGGCGGATTTCAATTAACTGGCTAAGAAAACAGGAGAAATAATCAACCTCACATCCGTCAGAACCAAACCACTATGAAGTAAAAGGCCCAACCATCAACTCTGAGTAGACAGAGGGGAAAGCAACCACGCCCACTTGTAGCAGAGACAGCAAGAGAACCAGAGCTTGATGGAGAAGGCTCTCACAGAGAAGAATGAAGAGTGAACGGATAACAGATGAGGAAACAGACTTCCCATGCTTCAGGGACGTGCAGACAGGTACATGGCAGAAGCATAGCAAACGTAATTAATTATTAATTTTTAATTAACATAGTTAATTCAATTACAACAGACTGTGAGATTCATCGAGTGTTCCACTGGAAGGGAAAGGAGGGAGGAGGGAAAGGCCACAGCCTTAGAGATGCTGCTTGACAGGCAAAATTCTTCAAAATATTTTACCCGCAACCATGTTGAAAGTAAGATACCAATCATATACTTTATAAGTAAAATCCACTTTATGTATAAGGACACCGAGACAGAAACATTAATGTCTATTAAATGTCAACAACCTGTCGAGCATTTTGCAAGGATTCGGATGCACCGCCTGGCCTGCTGAGATGAGGAGCCGCCAGCTCTGCTGCGGAGAACTGAAAATGAACTCAGAGGGGCGGGGGAAAGTCGAGGAAACGTCAAAGCCGGCAACGGCGCTCACTGCACCCAGCACACATCCTACCAAACGGTGGCACGTGGCACTGCAAGACGACACAGTACACGCATAATTTGGAGAGGCTTCGGAAAAGCAGACCTAGAAGATCTCCATTGTTTTTAAGGGGCTTATGACAATAATCCGAGAAATCCGAGCCTGAAATATGAACAGAGAGAGTTAGGATGGCACAGGGGCAGGACACAGAGAATCAGTGCAAACCAGACCCACAAACACGACCTAAGTCAGTGACTTCCTCACAGTGCCCCGCCTGGACTTCCTTTTCTGGATGCTCGCTGCCTCTAAGAATACCACTCAGTAAATCATTCCCAGTTCCATCATCTCTACACGCATTTACTCTTAAGATAAAGTATTACTTTTAGGGGCTGGAGAATGGGTCAGCAGTTAGGAGCACTGGCTGTTCTTCCAGAGGACCCGGGTTCAATTCCCAGCACCCACCCACGTGACAGCTCACAACTGTCTGTAACTCCAGTTCCGGGAGGCCGTGGCACCAGACATGCACAGGGCACACATAAATATGCATGAATGCAAAATACCCATACAAGTGTTACTTTTGCGCTGCTAAGAAACGATGCCAGTTAACCAATAACATGGCCATGGCATGAAACATACTCACATCAGATACAAGAGAATATGAAAACGCTTCACCTGGGGCTAGACAGATGGGTCTGTGGTTAACAGCACAAAGATACCAGCTCAGTCCCAGCATTCATGTTAGGCAATTCACAACTACCAAGGGATCTGACGCCCTCTGCTGGACTCCACAGGAACCTGCCCTCACACATGCATACACTCTCACATACTCAGATAATCAAAACCTAAAATAATTGTTATTTTAAAACAAAATGAATGGCAATTTTCTGCATTTCTGGAATATATTTTTATTCTACCATCTCAACAAAATTCCAGTACTATGTCTTGAGCTGATGATATAACTCAGTGGGTAGGGTGTCTACCTAGCATGTGTAAGGCCCTGAGCTTAATACCCTGAATTATAATTACATGTGTGTGTGTGTGCATGAGTGTGTGTGTATGTATGTGTGTGTGAGTGTGTGTGTATGTGTGTGTACGAGTCTGTGTGTACAAGTGTGTGTATGTATGTGTGTATGTGTATGTCTGTGTGTGTGAGTGTGTGTGTGTGTGTATGTGTATGTCTGTGTGTGTGAGTGTGTGTGTGCGTGTGTGTGTGTGTACGAGTCTGTGTGTACAAGTGTGTGTGTATGTATGTGTGTATGTGTATGTCGTGTGTGTGTGTGAGTGTGTGTGTGTGTGTGTATGTATGTGTGTGTGTGAGTGTGTATGTGTGTGTACGAGTCTGTGTGTACAAGTGTGTGTGTATGTATGTGTGTATGTGTATGTCTGTGTGTGTGAGTGTGTATGTGTGTATGTGTATGTCTGTGTGTGAGTGTGTGTGTGCGTGTGTGTGTGTGTACGAGTCTGTGTGTACAAGTGTGTGTGTATGTATGTGTGTATGTGTATGTCGTGTGTGTGTGTGAGTGTGTGTGTGTGTGTGTGTGTGTGTGTGTGCGCGCGCGTGCATGCGCATGTATACCACATCTGACAGAGAAGAGCCTTTAAGTCCCATGGACGCTGTGTTACACTCTGATGGTTTATAGCCACTCCATAGGAACTACAAGCAGTATGGCTCACACGCCCTTCTGTCTAAACTTGAAGGCATTCTTACATTCCTGAGGTGGAAGTGCTAACTGGTGCTGTTCAGGATCATCCAAGTAGCAGAGGCAGTTTCAAAAGTGTAAGCAAGCATTTAAAACACTACATTGCATGAGGCCATTACTAAAGTGTCCCGACTCTCTGTGATGTACACAGAACAAATTTTACTGTTGGATTAAATGTCCGACAGATGATTCTGAATCCTGTGATAGTAACTTTTACATAAAGTTGCATAAGAAGTGAATGTGTCTCGTGAGATAAGCCTCCACTTCCCAAGGCTTGTAAACCGGTAAGTACCTAACTGTCCGGGTAAACTCCCCCACCGACAAGAAAGCAGACTGCACTTTCTGGTCAACACATACACAGTATTTGATTTTAAGATCATTTCGCAAGGTGTGAGGCAGCAGAAGGAAACTGGAGGCAGACTGCAGAGCATGCTCTGGGGACCGTCCAGTCCTCAGGGTGTTCACACGACAATGGATGCCAATCCGTGACCGTGAAGCCCGGCTGAGAAGTTGGCGAATCAGCAGGAGGAACAGACATGTCACGAGTAGGACCTCATCCCGTGATCTTTACACGTCACAATAAGTAAGCTCGTAAGCTGGCCTGCTCCCATGGCCTGTGTGGGATCTACACAGACCTAAGGACCATTAGAAAATATGTTCTCAGTGCCCGCTTTGTAAGTAGAGTTGCACGAAAGCAGATAAACATCGGTCTCACCCCTGCACGGACAGTCGTCCAGGCAACGAGATCGTGGACTTTTCTCCCAGACTGTGGGTTGAAGAATCTTCTGTCCGGAAGAATGAGCATACTGCCGGGTTTTCAACACTTCACATCCACACATTTCCTATCATTTTATTTTAAAGCCATGCGTTACAAACTTAGCTCCTTAGAATCCTCAAGTTGTATCATCTGTTCACGACTCGCTTTCTCCCTTCTATTTGCTGAAAACCAATTGCAAGGGAGACCCGTGGCTCTGCGGTGATCCACCCTTGACCATTAATCATATGACAAACTTTGTCTTCACCGTGTTCAAAGGTAACGGTCACTAGCTGTTTCAGCAGTTTCCGGTGGTGACAGGACAGGGAGGGAGTACTCCTGGGAACGACACGGTCTTCCCTCTCTTTCCTGTTTTATTTCCTCCATAAGACAAGGGCATCCTCGTCTTTACTGAGCCCATTGAAATGCCCTGTCTAAACCACACTGTACCAGTCAATAGCTTCTTCCTCTGTGTTCCCAAACTAAAACAGTTCCTTTCAAACGTTCTGCCTTGTGTCACTAACTGTGGTGTTGTAGATTACTTACATGCCGCAAAGTAAACTCTCCCTGTGCCCCAAAGAATCTAGCCTAGATTGGTTAATGTTGACTAAACAATTTGATTATTGTAATGTCAAATCTTATTAATGATTTGAGGAAAATATTATAATGTTAAACAGCCTTTGACCCAGTCATTAAAATGACAACAGTGTTCTTTCAATTACAACCCAAAGAGAAGTAAAAAAAATCCCATGTGAAATAAAAAATCGAAAAATAATGTTTTTTTCTCTAGTCTACAGCATCTTATTCTTTCATTAAATCCCCCAGAGTAATTTTATTTAGTGGGGGAGGGGGCGCTCTATGTCATTTTATGAACCTGACAAATGGCTCTCCCCAAAGTTATAGGGTATATATATTTAGTACTAGGTCATAAAATATTCACTTTGAAACTTTTTATTAGAATATTTGCCTGCCTGATTAAAGATGAAATAGAGCTGCATTAAAATAAATTTGCATAGGCTGAATACGGAGCAGGAGAGAGAGCTGGGCCAAAAGGAAACGAGCCACAAGTATAAATATTACCTAGGTAGCCTACAAAGCACATAGCCATGTGTTAACGTGTGATCTGAAGGCGATGAATTAAAACTTTATCAGAGGATAAAAATCTGCAAATCTATATTCTTGGCCTAATTCTAAAACAGGAGAAAATGAGGTTTATTATTATTATTCTCATTTCATAAGCAATCCCCACACTCTCATACCAATAGTACTTTGGGGAAACATTCTCAAATTCTCATTTGAATGTACTTAGCATACTTCTCAAAGCACCAGCAAACTGATTCTGGGACAAACAGATTTTATCAAAGAACTGAACATTTACATGTAAAAGCCTTTACTTGGAAATCCTCCTCCTCAATTCTCTACTTGCAAAAATCACTTTAAGTCAAAAAATATAAATTAACCCCGCTAGTCAGGCCTTGTTTATACACCCTCAGAAAACACCCACTAGCCGGGCTACACCAATAAAGCTTCAGATGACTGGCTTTGGATCTCTCTCACACCCTTAAGATAGTTGTGCTGGAACTCAGAAGCACAGACAGCACCTTAGGCACATAAGGACGCTGGTGCCACCTTGTCAAGGCTTCCTGAGAACGCTTTTAGTCAATCTCAAGCCCTGCCTCCTGGTCATCATTAAAAGATTCTTCTACTCCTAGATCCATCGATCCCATTCTGCCTTTAGTAAGAGAGTAAGCCTCAAATATTCAGCATTCCTAGGTACGAGGTTTTATAGCTGGCAGACATCCGAAACTTCTTTTCTACAATGCTTCCTATATATCTTACCAAAGTCTCAATGTATCAAGGTATCACTCTTTTTGTTTTTCTTAAGATTTATTCTATATAAGTACACTGTAGCTATCTTCAGACACACCAGAAGAGGGCATCAGATCTCATTACAGATGGTTGTGAGCCACCATGTGGTTGCTGGGAATTGAACTCAGGACCTCTGGAAGAGCAGTCAGTGTTCTTAACCTCTGAGCCATCTCTCCAGCCCTCAAGGTATCACTCTTAACAAAGTGGTCTGGACCTTACATCACCATTAACCTTACGACTCAGTTAATGTGAAAAAGTGGAAGAATTAAAAGGTTAAAAAATGAGATGTTATAAATTTGTGGGACCTCAGTACTATATCAGAATCATTAAACTCCAACAAGCATGTGTCTGATGTTAAATGAATAAAACCACCCCTCTGCCCATCCCTCTGAATATGCAGACGACCACTTAAATCACTGTCCCACCATCCTAAACTGTACCCATTGAGGGCAAGGGTTAGGTCCGCCTACTTTGGAAGTGACCCTGTTCCCTTTTGTTTTGAAGGTGACTTCAAACAAAATAAGACTCTTCCGAGATATTTCACTAGGCCAAACAGATACAATAGCTTCTACAAACTTCTTGCTATAATAGCTTGCATGCTACAAGAAGGAATTTAACCTTCTTCATATTATAATAACACTATGTTCTCATATCCTAGATAGGGGAACTGAAGACCGGGGGCTGAACACTTGGGGACAAGTGAGAATAAGAATCCATTTCTATGCAATGTATGACATCATCCTGTCCCTCCCAGGCCGCAGAATGATCCCTGGATATATTCTGTCCTATATTCTTCTGTGTCTTTGGGAGGCTTACCCTCAAGGTCAGCAAAGGTCCCAGGAAAACAGCTATATAATGCCAACCACAGTAATCCCAAGCAAAGAGTGAATTCAAATTGATGAATTTCTCTCAATACATCGTAATTGAATCTTTTAATATAAATATAAGCATTAACGTTAATACAGATTGGACGCTTGTCATATGCTGCCCTCTTGATTCTGAATAAACCAGACACATGCTTTACTTGCAAAAAGTTATTTAATATATTCAAAGTATAGGCAACATACTCTATTAACTGAAATTTATTCTTTTTTTAAGAATTACTTATTTATTATATGTAAGTACAGTGTATCTGTCTTCAGACACACCAGAAGAGGGCATCAGATCCCATTACAGATGGTTGTAAGCCACCATGTGGTTGCTGGGAATTGAACTCAGGACCTCTGGAAGAGCAGTCAGTGCTCTTAATCACTGAACTATCTCTTCAGCCCTGAAATTTGTTCTTAATACTATGAATTTATATCAAAGTACTCATTCCTCAAAGTTTCTGCTATACTTTCAAAGTCCTTCTAGGTTGAAACTTGATCTTTATCAAAATGTTTAGTGGGGCAAGCTATGCATAACGTTAAGTTACTGCCTCAATAATTATAAGATATAGTTCAGGGTTAATAGAAACACAACACGGAACAACCTTCAGCACTCCTTATATTTCAAGATCAAAAAGCTGGAAGTTGGACTAGAAAGACGGCTCAGCGGTTAAGAGCACTGTCTGCTCTTCCAGAGGTCCTGAGATCAATTCCCAGCAACCACATGGTGGCTCACAACCATCTGTAATGGGATCCGATGCCCTCTTCTGGTGTGTCTGAAGACAGCACTTACATACATAAAATAAATAAATCTTAAGAGAGAAAGAAAGAAAGAAAGAAAGAAAGAGAGAGAGAGAAAGAGAGAGAGAGAGAAAGAAAGAGAGAAAGAAAGAGAGAGAAAGGCAGGCTGGCTGGAACTTGATGCATTAAAGAATAGCTCCCATCTCCCCCCCCCCTTTGACTCCCAGCCTCTGAAAATGCCACTGTGCTTTTAGTCTCTAAAAGTGCCCATACACTCCTTCATGATTTCTGAAATGATAAGCTGGGATTTTATTTATATATATATATATATATATATATATATATATATACACATACATACATACATACATACATTTGGAAGGACAGATGGGTGAATGGGGCAAAGCTCCCCAAGCCAAACCATTTAACCAACAACTTTATTTCTTTTCTCTGGCCTTTTTTTTTATTGGATATTTTATGTATTTACATTTCAAATGTTATCCCTTTCCCGCTCCCATCCCCCCTCCATTGCTTCTAAGAGGATGCTCCCACTCCCACTCCCACACCATTACTCCCACCTCAACACCCTGGCATTCCCCTACACTGGGGAAAAGAGCTTTCACAGGATCAAGGGTTTCTGCTCCTACCAATGCCAGACAATGCCATCCTCTGCACATATGTGGCTGAAGCCATGGGTCCCTCCATGTGTACTCTCTGGTTGGTGGTTTAGTCCCTGGGAGTTCTGAGGGGTCTGGTTGGTTCGTATTGTTATTTTTCCTATGGGTTTGCAAACCCCCTCAGCTCCTTCAGTCCTTTCTCTAACTCCTCCACTGGGGTATAATCTGGGGTTTTCTACATAGAAGGCTATGTGGCTAGTGAACAGAGATCGTTTTACTTCTTCTTTTCCGGAGTGGACGCCTTTCATTTCTTGTTCTTAAACTGGACCAGGTGTTGGTGCTAGGCTGAGCAAAGGCGGGGAATATAGGCGTGTTACAGAACAGTCTTCAGTCTTTGAGTATTGTGTTAGAATGCTTGGCCTTTCACACGTGCCTCTTTTTAAATACTAAAGTAGTTTCCTTATATCCCTTTTCCTGTGTGGATTCAAATAACCATGTGATTGTTTTCTCCTTTACTCTGTTAATGTGGTACACTGCGATGATTTTCACATATTGAACTAGCCTTACATTCTGGGAATGGATCCCATTTAAATATGATGTAAATCCTTTTTACTATGCTGTTGAATCTGGCTTCATAGTATCCAGTTAGGGGACTTAGGTCATATGGACATATGGTGGTATGGGTCATAGTTTTCTTTTCCTGTAGTGGTCTTGTCTGGCTTTAGTATCCAGGTGATGCTGGCTGGCTACCCTGATCTTTAAATTTTTGTAAAAGTCTCACGTGTGTTCATACTTCAAATGCCTATCTTAGGGTTTTGTTGCTGTGAGCAGACATCAGGGCCGAGGCAACTCTTGTAACAGAAAGCATCGAATTGGGGCTGGCTTACAGTTCCAGAAGTTCAGTCTATAATTGTCACGGCGCCATCAGGGCAGACAAGGTGATGGAGAAGCAGCTGAGAGTTCTACCTCTTGACTCAGAGACAGCAGAAGGAGACCGTGTCATTCAGCATAGCTTGAGTATAAGAGAGCTCAGAGCCTGTCCCCACAGTGACACACTTCCTCCAACAAGGCCACACCTCCAAGTAGTGCCACTCCCTATGGGCCTGGCATTCACACACGTGAGTCTATGGGGGCCATACGTATCCAAACCACCACAATGCCAGATAAAACTTAACTGTGAAGCTATAATTAGAGCCTTTCTTGGATGGGAGGGTGTTTTAGAGGTTTAATATCTACATTAATTATAATTTTATTCAAGTTTTCCATTTCTTCATGTTTAGTGTCAGTATGGATTTTTGTTAGGTTCTGGGAATTGATCAGTTGCACCCAAGTACCTAATTCTTGGCAAAGGATTGGGTTGTGGGACCCCTGTCTAATCTTTCCATTTATAATAAGTAGTGTTGTTCCCATTGAGCAAGCTCCCTGTCTCGCCCTTGCCCCACACCCCCTCCTCACCCCATCCTCCCCACCGTCAATTGAGCCAGGGTATTAGTTAGGCACAGTGAATTTTTTCCAAAGCTCTACCATTTGGTTTTATTCATGTTCTCGAGATTTGTTTTGTTTTGATTTCTTTTACAAAACCTAATTTGGTTTTCTTTTTAAATTATTATTAATTCTCTTCTTCTGTTTGCTTTGTGTTTATTTCTGTTTTGTAATTTTTACATCGAAAAGTAAGAACACTCGGTCACTTCTGTTGATGTGTTATATAAAGTTTTCCAGATACCCCTTTCTTTCTCCACGTGTCATGCTTTACTTGAACTCCTAATCCCACAATAGAATACTCCTGTGTGTGCAAGTCAGAAAATAGAAAACCCCCATACTTCTTCATATCCTGCCTGAAAGCATACTTCTCCTTTTCTTTTTTTATGAGACTATGAGTCATTAGACACAAAAATGAAGTTTCAAGGTTATTGTCAAAGAGCATACCATGATTCCCATAGTTAATTACTTCCATATTAACTGGGCTTTACGAATCTCTGATGTATTCTTCCTCTGGTTTCATTATTCTAAGCTTCACATCTGGACTCCTCACAATGCCTGACTTTTATAGAAGGAATGAGTCCTGTAATAAAAAACACTGTTGTGGGCACACTGACAGTCAAGCCAACGTCTGATTCTGGGACTTTGCTTCAAGGCGCAGTTGCTGAATGCCGTGGACTCCATTCTGTAAACGCGCATATTTCTTCTATGCATTAAAAAACAAAACCTAAATTACTACACATAATTGAAAGCAACCCCATGACTGTTTTTGAAATTATATAACTCAAGACGTTTAACTAATTCCAGCACGTCGTCCCTCCAACCAGTATAAATTCATCCAAATTTTATTGAGTAGCCTATAAACCCTATGAAATAAAGTGTCTTGTCATGGACCCGGGCAGCAGGAAAATGACCAATCAGCCCAGAGCACTGGGCACTAAAGTCCCCCCCTGCTCCTTTGTTCTCTCCACAGACCAGGCTGCAAGTCTTCAAATGATTCCGGGAAAGGCTGCACCAAACGCAGGGAAGACGACTGAGGGGCAGCCTTGGGCTGAAGAATGCAATGTGTGTGGAATCTCTCTCTATAGCCTCACATTTATATAGAAAGTTCCAGGTCCTTCTAGAGCTTGAATACCTGGTACATGCTACTGCTATCTAACCTTTCAGTCTCTGCTTTTGTTGGAAGATTTTATTTACTACTTACTAATTTTGAGAAAAGCCTACCGTTATAGGAAGAGGCTTCTAGGAACCTGATTTACTGTGCTCAGGGGTTGTCTCTCCTCACAGCCGGGCTACACTGCTGATGCAGTGAGAACAAAGGATGACTGTCAGGCACAGTGGTCGGCAAACAGACCACTGTGCATACCAGAACATCCCCTCTGCAGCTACCCAAAGCTATAACATAGATGTTACATGAAATCAGATCGCTAAGTTTAGGCACTAACTCCATTCTTTATTAGCCTGAAAAATACAGTAGGGAAGTTATTCGGTGTCTCTAGGTAGGCCTCAATTTTCCATCCATAAAATGGGGATAACTGTATCATTAATCTCATAGGAATGATATGGAAATACATAATACCACTCAATGTGCATAAAGCAATTTGTATCTGGTGGCTGGGGAACTGTATGTTCACTAAATTAACACATGAGAAATTACATATAAAGGTAGTATCATCCTGTGAATATAAACAACTGAAATCCATCCACTTCGGGGAATTGCAAGGCTTTGTGAAAGATATATAAATGGCCAAACATCTAGACAAAAATGCTTGACAACATAAAATATTATTATCATAAAATGGTACAGATCAGTGATAGAGCTATCCCATGTGGGACCCAGGGGTAGATTCAAAGCTTGGAGTAGGAAGAGGAAAGGAAAGGGAGAAATAGGGATAATTAAAACCATCACAAGCTGTCACTGCATGCCTGTTCCATGCGGTTCAATTGAAAAGAAAGACTCCATGAAGTGTTGGTGAAGAAGTAGAAGACTTGGCAACCTCACACACTGCGGGAGGAATGCAAAGTCACATAACCACGTTGGAAAAAATGGTTTGGCACTATCTTGTTAATTGAAAAATACACTTATTATATGACCCAGTGATTTCATTACTGGTGTTTATGTGAGCACAATAGGCCATATGTCCACGCAAAGACCTGTGCCTGAATACTGACAGCAGCTTTGGCCACAGTCCCTTATCACTAGAGAGAATACAGATGCTCATCGACAAGTGACAAGATATGCAAGCTATGTCATACCCATAACTGCCACTCTGTGACAGCAGGACACAAACAGCAATGGGGACGAGCCTTAGAAGTCACCGTATTAAGTGAAGTTAAGTCAGAGCAGAGATTCAAAAGCAAGTTAATTAATCTAGAAGCCCGGCGCAGATGACTGGTTACTACACCCAGGAATGGAAGGCTTATCACAAGAAAGAGATCTGGAGACTTGAAGGTGACTGAATGCTCTAGCTATTTGGTGGTGGCGTTGGTCATGGTCATGGTTAGGGCATAGATACGGACATTTGCATGCCCATCCAAGTACAGAGCTAAGTTTATTAAAAGACAAAGGCGCCAAGACAACAGGAACATTTACAAAGTGACAAGGCAAATGGAAGATAAGCGAGAACCAACAACAGACACTTACAGAGAACTCACATCAGCCTGGAAGACTAGAGTTGCTGCCATGCGGAACCCAGTGAAGGTCTCCTCTACAGCTCACTCTCCCGTTACTCCGCCCCTTTCCCACGCTCTCCTGCTTGCTTCCTTCACTCCCCTTGACATATGTTGGGGGCGAGAAGTAGATGTAACAGGGTGGCCCCCGACTGGTTCCTGCCTTGCAGTGTTCATGCCCCGTGAGATCTGTTCCCCAGGAGCAGAATTGGTGATTTGCTTCTCTCCCCATAATACATGACGAAGCTTAGGTGTCACTCCCAGAATAACGATGTGGTGCATGAACTCTGTCTCCCTAGAAGATTTGTGTCACAGGCAAATCAACGGCCATGTGGGGACACTATCTGGCAAAGCGCAACACGGAGATATCTGGCAACTGTGAGTAGACTGTGGAGAACAAAGAGACAGGGGCCGAGGGGGCAGCTCAGTGGTAGAATGGTTGTCTAGCATCTGTTAGGCCCAATGTCGGTCACTAGGACCAAGAAAAACAGCACAGGATGGGGGAGGGAGAAGACAGGGAAGAGAATGCAAAGGAAAGTAAGAGAAAGGAGGAAACAGTTGGAGTCACTGGCAATAGCCAGCGCCTGCCACTGTAGCTTGAGGGAAGCTGAAAAGGGAGAAGGTGAGACCAAGGTTAGCCTGACCAAATGGAGAGACTCCACCTCAAAAAAAAAATAAATAAAATAAAATAAAATAAAGAGTCTATGTCCTTGAGTCCTGCCTACACAAGAAAATATGCCTCTACCAACCCAAGGGACCTGGGATCCTTTCTCAGATTCCCAGACGAGAACTCAGCCTGGATGCAACCATAATGAGACCCACAAGAGACCTTCACCGTAACACCCAGCTAAGCACGGATTCTCATCCTTAGACACTGAGACGCGATAAATATGTGTTGTTTTTAACGTAATGGATGTGTAGTGATGCGTTCTGCACCAAAGAAAACCAGTAAGACGAAGGATAGATACTTAATGGGTTAAAAAGAGAAAGCTTCGTGCACCAAATACAGGAAGCATTTTCAGAACACGACTGCCAGCTGCAAAGGCCTTAGAGGCTCACACGCCTTACTTCAACAACAATGCTGCTACATATGGTCCTTCCTGACCACAGACAGACCACCTCCATCGGCCCAGCATCTGCCAGGCCCGAGTGGGTTATTCTACACAAACTACGTACCTCCTGGTCCTTATGTCCTTGGGTTTTACTTTGCAGCTAATGAGAAGTGGGTTGTGGGACAAAGTTTTTAACCACCATATCCTATTTATCACTTAACTCAAACATGAAGACAGAAAACAGAGAGAAGGCAGTGCTGGGTCGCGGAAAGGGAATGGCATAGGAAGTCTTAAGTGTTCTGATAGGGCAGTCCTCCGCAAGACCCAGCACACAACTGTTCTCTAAAACAAGGCATGATCCTTACGGCAAACGCTAGGTCTGACTTTCTACTGTTCTCCATAGACCATTTACATAAAGGTCTTCAGGTAAACAGTCACAGTCATTCCTTGGTGTGGGTTCCAGAACCTCTTATGGATACCAGAACTCCTAGGATAATCAAAATCCCTTACGTGCATGTCGCAGTGTCTGCGTATGATCTCTGCTCATCCTCTCTCCCACTTTAGATCATCTCTAGATCACGTATGATAGCAGATTCAGTATAAATGTGCTGCCAATCATTGCTGGAGGGTATTGTTGGGGATCGTAAGAAAAGCTGTCTGTGTGCGGTTCTGACGCAGTTTTCTTCCAGACATTTTGAATGCATGTTTGGATGGATATGGTATTCAATGTATCAAGGGTCTCCTAAACAGGGCCTGGCAAGTTCTTGCTACTGCTCTGAAGAAAAGTACACGGGGGCATCAAGGCGATATTTGTCTGTGGAGAGTGCTTATCGTCAGCAAGGAACCGCACGGGTAACTCTTGAGCCCAGCACACACTTAGCTTTTAGTATTTCGGACCCTTGTCTGATAAAATGTCAAGCCCATACATCTAGGTTGCAAAGAAAAGGCCATGCAAATCTACTAAGATAACAAGGGAATATATATAGTAGCTGGAAGCTATTTCTCTTGAAGATTAGTAGCCAGAAGGAATCACTTCCTGTCTGGCCTCCTATATAAATTGTGGGACGCTGGCATTTCACACGCAAGCTGTAACTAGTGGCAGTTTGTCTCTGTAGCCAGCTAGAGGGGAAAGGGACATAAAGGATTTTACGAAGCATACCTAGTAGCTAAGGTCAAATAAATGCATACTACGGTTCCAGATTCTTCTAGCATGCATCAATACAAACTGCGAAAAGTACGGTTAGCTCAAAGGGTTGGTCTGCTCTGTCAGAGAACTACATCTCTACATGCCGCAGTTCGCCTTCTGCCCTACCTCCATCATCCACGAGAATTAGCTGAGGATATCTCTCTAGTTCTTGGGAATCCTCTGGAGTAGCCTGAAGTTTAAAAGCTCGTGGTAGGATGGTCCGTGTCATTTTCTCTTCTTCCTGCACACAGATGTAAAAGCTACTGTGTTCGCTGCTGCTTAAACTGGTACTAAACTGACCCCTGCTGGCCTCGTCCTTACTGCTTGCACACTTATTGGACCCTGCAATACCACACAGCACGGTCGAGCCTGCACTTAATTTGATCAGACTGCAACATCGAAAGCCAAGATGCCAGGAGAGGATGGCTAGTGGCCCAATGCCTGCAGAAGGATGCCGTTCTCGGACCTTGGCATCTTTTACTTGCCGAAACCCCCACGACTGTAGTCACACTTCTGTTCTGCAGGAATGTTTTGATAGGTAAATTTGCCCTAGGGTTCTGTTAATTCCTGGGTTTCTGAAAGATCAAGCAAAGGGAAAACAGAGTAGAGGCACGGCGCCTGCCCTGGAGGTGGACGCTCCCGGCATCTGCCAGCCACAAGAGAGCATATTTCAGAGTCAGTGCATGACAAAGGATGGGTGGGACACCATAATCACACAAGAGGCCTTACCGGACTCAGGTTGCCTGAACTGTGGCCCTTGATTTTCCCTTTAGTTTTTACGAACCATCTTTGTGAGTTAAAGTAGCCACTGTTAACAACCTACTGTGTGCCAGAAACTGACAAGAACCTTTCCTCGAACTGCCACACTTGCCCCGGAAAGATAAGGCCTTCTGCATTCACGCCAGTTGCATGGAGGAGATCATGATTGTAAGCTGATTGCGCCATGCTGGGGTGCTTTTATTTTAGACAGGTGTTTCTCCTCTATGAAAGCTGAGAGCCTTGTTATCTTTGTATCCTCCAAGTCAGGGGCCTGGCCTGGTAAACAGTAGGTGCTCAGAGGCCTGCCGAGTGATAAACACTGTCCACATCCTGGGCCCAAGCACTACAGAAGGGAAGGCTAGATAGAAAAGACATTGACCTCTGAACACAGGCACTCCCCTGCACCTACTGTAGGAGGAGAGGCCTCATGACATGAGCCAACAGAATGTTTGAAAGGCGTGACTCCTACCCCACAGTTGAAAATCAAACAGCAAATGGATTCCAGCATCATCAGTCAAGGACAGTCTCCGACGTTGACCTGTCACGTGCTAGGAGGAAGAGAAGGAGATGGGAGGAGGAGGCAGTGTGAGAATTCTGCTGGCTTTGTATGATGCCTACCAATCAGCTACCTGAAAGGTAGGCATTTCTGAAAAACGTAGAACGTGTGGGTCCATCTTTGTATAGAGCATGCAATGGAGACTGGGCATAAAAACTGCAGAGATCCCAAGTCTAAAAAGCAACCAAACAAACAAACAAACAAACAAAGCCCTCATTTGGTATTTGGTTCGTCAACTTGTTTCCTTTCAGCGCCTTCTTTTTTTCTGCACCAGAGACAGAAGAAGATAAACGAAGTCCAGGGGCCAAGCTTCTTTGATCAGCTGAGGATGATCCTTGTATCACAATTATTGTTATGTAAGCATTTTTAATAACACTCCTAGCAGGCGAGACGTCTGTTCCAACATATGTTATGAGGAAAATGATTTTAAAAAAAAAATATTTGCAGCTAAAACTGCTAAACAATCAACAAACGCTACCACGAAAAAATACCATAAATCAATCTGCTCGTGTCCACTGTTAGCTAATCAATCTGCTCGTGTCCACTGTTAGCTATCTGAAGAGACTGAGCGGCCCGATTTCTGTAACCTGGAAGAATGAATGAGCGCAGGTTCTCAGCACTGTGGGTCCCTTCTATGCAAATTCACTGCAGACCCATCCATCCCTAAAGGGTATGTGAAACAAGTCACTGGTGAGGGCACATGCCTGTGACTCCAGCACTTGGAAGACGGCAGCAGGTGAGTAAGGAACTTAAGCCTGGAGTACATGTCAAGGTCATTTGGGGCGTGTCATCTGCCTCTCTGTATAGAATCAGTAAGATTCCAGAGACAGTACAACCAGGGTGTCACAAGGGGCTCGGCATGGCGCCTCCACCACTAGTGTAAGACAAGCCAGAGTTGTTGCCATTATACCACCTTGTCCTGCCCTGCCCCCTCCTGACAATCTTCCCCTTTGGCTTC
This sequence comes from Rattus norvegicus, assembly GCF_021556685.1. Lineage (NCBI taxonomy): Eukaryota > Metazoa > Chordata > Mammalia > Rodentia > Muridae > Rattus > Rattus norvegicus. The sequence goes on from NC_141546.1 coordinate 93,711,814, forward strand.
CACCCTGAACACATGGGAATTTGCATTCAACTCTGGTAAGTACGTCATCATGCCTTCTCGCTCCTGGCCTCATCAGCACCACGGAAAGGCCTTTGCCCATTCGGTAGATGAAGCTCTCACTATACACACCAGCGCACTGACTGTAGAGACAACCTGAGGCCTCAAACGGAAAGAAGTCCTAACTTCAACTATTCCTCTGCCTCTCAGGTCCCTCGGTGACACTCACTTCTTCTGTGAGATCAGACAAAAACCCATCTGCCATACCTATGGCATCAAAAGCCCAAGGCCGTTTCCACTTCAACCTTTAGCGCTCACAGAAACCTACCAGGAACCCCGCTTGTCACATCGTTAAAATTTATATCTCCCACTACACGCACGATCGAGTCTTAAACAAAACGCCAGGTTTCAGGCCCCGTGATAGCCGTGACCTGTGTGCGACCTTCAGGTCTGTAATAGTCCCGCTTGCTGATTTGAAAATGGCAAAAGAATACGTTCCCATGGCATAGAACCACATCCCAAGTAGTTAAAACAGCAAATCAACCAGCAAAAAGATTAAGGAACGTAAATGACTCCTGGAGAAAAAAAAAATTCATGAATTCCTCAGAAACGCTCTCTTAGGAGAGGTCACTTCGGCATCACCTGTGAGCCCTTCCTCAGGCCAGCACCAACAACTGGGGGGTGGAGTGGGGCACAGGACTGTCGCACGCTGCAGACCTGCTACTTTAGCAGTTGGAGTAAGGTTTCCCCACAGGCAGGTGCTGCCGCACTTCTGCATCTAGCATCTGGCGTACGTTGCGGACGCAGCAGATGCAGAACAAAGAAAGCACCTTGCTCAGAATTCTCCAAAGCACACTTACTGCTCCAAGGGTCACGGGGCCATTAAGGTAGACTGGATTTCATGAGCACTGAGATAAATCTCCAGTCTCTGAGGATTCCAACTCTAAAGCAGGACATGTTCTCGCTCTCTCTCTCTCTCTCTCTCTCTCTCTCTCTCTCTCTCTCTCCACACACACACACACACACACACACACATACTCTCTCACATATACACGCATAAACACTCTCCCTTTCTCTCTCTTTCTCTCTCTCTCACACACACACACTCACACACACATATTCTCTCTCTCTCTAACCCCTCCCCTCTCCTTCTCTAACACACACAGCTTAATAAAGGATGATAATAAAATCTTGCTTCTAGCACATTTTAGCTCTTTAAAAAATATCTAATACAAATCTTCACACTATTACTCCTGCCAATGTCTCCTAAAAGAAAGTATTTTCCATTGTCTCAGATTTCAGATTTATTTAAAACTTGCTGTATAAATTATTTACCCAAGTTTTCCGACAATGCCAACTTCCAAGTACGGGATGATATGACAGGCGTCCTGTACTCACACTCTCGGGAAATTAGTCCTTTCATCTATCGGCTCCCAGAATACATGGGCAAACCTCTCAGAAATTTGTCTGTGGTAGCAACTTACCAATGTAAATGTGGATGCCAAGACACTATTTTTGTTTATCTCTCTACATTCAGGACCTAGTTCAAGACTGGCAAATGGCAGAAATCTCACTTTTGTGGACTAAAGAGTTGGCCTGCTGCTTGCTAAATGGCCCAGGCTGCCCTTGAACTCTCAGGACTCTGGAGTGGCAGATGCTGTGTCACCCTTGTCTCACGACGGAGTTTTACTTTAAGTAAAAGAGAAAATACGTGGGTGTTGGTTAACAACGGGAAAAGAAAGGCTGGAGAATGACGTTATTGACAAATCTGCAAAACACTGATGACTGCAGAGTCAGGTTGAACATCGGTTACAAATTATGTATACAGCTTGCTTACAAATTGGGGAATTGTTCTCTCTTGGTTGCTTTCCTGGCTACTTGTAAGATAATATCCACATACAAATTTGCAATTCAAATTTGATGTCTTAGGAGTACATTTTTGTAGAGCATGCTCCAAGAAAGGGGAGAGGAGCTAAGAGTTGCATGGAAGCATAATTTGCCGCTGGCTCTTAGCCAAGAACACTAGACCAAATGTTCAGAGACTGTGGGACAGCTAAGCAAACAGATTATATGTACACCTTCAAATAAGGGTCCAGTGGAGTAGTGTCTTAGATTATAAATTCATGAACTTAAAAACGTACCTCTTTTATTTATAAAGAACGGGAAAAGAATTGACGTGGGAGTCCTTTGAGGACATTTGTAACGACAAGGACAGAAAGCCCCAATGATTTAGGAAACTCCAGCAGCCATATGCCTGGACCTATGTACAGCTGAGTTTACACATTAAGTATAAGCTTTTATTTTCATACTTGAGAAAACATGCCAAGTGTTCAATATTTATAATCATAATTAACTTGCAGAATGAGGAACCTAATTACAATAGAAAGGAAGAAATACTGGTCTCGGGGAAAAATGAATTTGATTATCACGCGTGCAGGTAGTAAAGGAGGCATTTCCACCTCCCACAACCAATCCAATATGCCTGTATCTTAAACTTACTATAACTGTCACATATTAAAAAAGATATGATCACTGTATGGGCAAATATATTGCTAATAAAAATCCACTCCAACATACCAATCACTCAGCGAGGCACAATATAATTTTTGTAGACGTGTGCCATACTAAACCACTGACAGAGTAAAAGGCATGACATATGACAACCTTCCCTGAAAGGGCGAGGAACGTGTATTGGCAGCGCCTCACTTGAGGGCAGAAGGGCTGCGCTAAAACAGAAGAGAGTGGCCACAGAAAGCAACACAAAGAACTGAGCAAATGACACGGACATGAGACGGGGCTGTGGGGCGGTGGTCGAAACACGGACATCCACACACAGCCACTTTCAAGAAGATAATCTTAGCTCCCAATGGGAGTTAAGATTCACAGCTGGATGTACAAGTCAGAGGTGGATCGCTTTCCTGGCCTGCTCGGATCACTGGCGCCACAGAAGGGAATGTAAAAGCTTGAACGCAGATGCCCGAGTGGGGAAACCCTGTAGTAAACAGCAGAGAGGATCCCAAACATAACTCCCAAGCCAGCTCACACTGGAGGCATAACGGCCCACCTCTCTTTTTCTTTTTTAAATTGAATATTTTTTATTTACATTTCAAATGTTATTCCCTTTCCTGGTTTCCCGGTCATCCCTATCCCATCCCCCTACCCTTCTGCTACAAGGGTGTTCCCCTTCCCC